>NC_054706.1:23133617-23152998 GCF_016097555.1 Gigantopelta aegis
GATATCGCAGTATACAATATAAAAATACTTGTTAAGAGGATGCGATGTTGCTTAAGAAAGCCTAAGAGAGCTCTGTGAATTAGACCACTGGTGGTTTGTCCACATTAAATGTGGCAGGTCATTGACGTTTGTCAGTGGCGTAGCGTGGCATGGACCTGGGGGAGGGGGTCGAATATGAACCTAGTATACCACTTTGTCCACATTTTACCTGGACACCAATAAATGAATCGCCTAGTGTTCCTCTGAATCCTACGAACCCCCAGTTTACGCCCTTGAAATCAGGGCCGTAGGTAGGATTTTTTGTTTGGGGGAGGAGGGGGAGGGCAAATGAGTAGTTAATAGTCTAAAACTTCTTTTCTTTAGGTTTCTATAATGCTTTCCGATTTTTTTTTTTTTGCCCCCATGCTAGCTACGGCCCTGGAAATACTACACTAACCTCGCTCCCCTTAACATCGGTTGTCCTCCCTCCTTGCAGTTAAAAGACTATAAGACTCCATCATATGGGATAGAAAACGTACACCCGAGGTGGTGAAAATTTCGACCTGAAACGAGGCTTGCCATGGTCTAAATTTTCACCACCGAGGGTGTACTTTTTCTATCCTATATGACTGCATTTGGTGGAGTCTTTTTCTCTCATTCATTCGGCAAATATGGTAGTGTAATTTATTCATGATAAAATGGTCAAATAAAAATGTTACTTTTTCAGTCATCTTTGTCTGTTCGTGTAAAATAATGGTTTATTTACCGAATGAATGAGAGAAAAAAAAGATGCCATCATATGCGGCCATGTGGGATAGAAAAACTACACACTCGGTGGTGAAAATATCTACCTTTTTAATCCCACATGACCGCATATGATGGACAAACAAAAATAAACAACAGATTCGAAAACGGCCTTTGTTGCGCGCGCGTGTCTGTGTGAGAGAGAGAGAGAGAGAGAGAGAGAGAGAGAGAGAGAGAGAGAAGAGAGAGAGGTGTGAGAACGTGAATGGTCGTATTTTTCATGACATTGTTTTCTACCGTAGCAAGATTTTATTATTATTATTATTATATTATTATTATTATTATTATTGTGTTGATATATAACTGGATGAACAAAACTTTCATTCGGGAGGGTTGGTGGCCCTTAAAAGGGCCTTTGTAATTGTGGTTGTAGGCTGGCCTACTTTTTGCCTTTTCCTTTTTTGCCTTTCTTTCGTCTGCGCGACTTTGATTTCTTGCCTTCCGTTTTTTGCTTTTTGACTGTTCGGGTCATGCTGTTACCTCGGCTCTTGGTTCGCGACTTTCCTTTTTTGCTGCTCTTACTACGTTTACGTTTCTTATGGGATCCACCCTTGCTCTTGCCCTTGCCATCATCGTCACCGCCTGTCTTCCGACGTCGACTTCCGCTAAGGCTGCGAGACCTGCTATGTCGAGGATGACGAGATACCACCAGATCAGGGATCTTCCCAAGGCGGAAGCGTCCAACGGTACCCTTGGCCTTCGAGCCTTTTGGACGAACTAGAAATCCTCTGCTGAGTCCCATGTTAATCGCCTTCTTGATTTGTCCATTCAGCAGATTGACAGGCATAGCCTTACAATTGGCTGCAATTTGTTTGCGGATTGACTGAAGAGATGATCCCTTCATTTCCCTGTCCTGCGTGATGGCATCAACTACTTTCATGACCATAGCGGTTGGTTGTTCCACAGACGAAGAATGTCGTCGAGTTGTGCGAGAAGAAACTGTATCCTCCATCGACTCGGTGCTAGATTGGCTTCTACTCCTAGATCGGGACATCGATATATAATTTCTGGACCTAGACCGCGATTGAGATGAACTACTAGATCTCGAACGATATTTAGAGTGTCTTGAACCAGTCATTTTTACGTTTGGATGATGACGTGATTGTTGACGTCATATTTATACCTGTGCAGTGCGGACGCAAAGGAAAGCACACGTTCTGCTACCGTCAAAATGTTATTTTTAATTTATGTGTGCTTTACTGTAAAACTATTATAATAATTAAAAATGTATGATGATCATATTATTTTTAAAAAGCATTTAAAAATTGTTTTGAGATATTTTAATCTCCCGTTTGTTGTCTTGTTTTTACAACAGCTAAAAGTACCGATTCAGAAAATTGTAAATAAAGCACTTTAAACAGCCATGTACGGCTAACTACATACTTAATATTCACATTTGTAACAATAATTTAAACTAATATTGTTTCATAATTACCAACATATCCCAGAACACTATGAATAACAATTAAAAACTAAACTCCAGAGAGCAGGCTGGTATGTTAATAATATATTTCATGTAATAGCACGTTACGCATGCACATTAATCCAATTAAATAACGTTTAAAACTCAGATCTATATCATGCAATAAATATTCCGATATTTTATTCTGTTTATTGTGGAAACAAAGAATGATATATGAATCATATACATAGATGTAAGTTTATTTTAATTCAAAATATTTTTATGGTATTCTTGCTACGTTAATGAACATAGTTGAGCACCTAAGCATATCTTTAAATATCTAAAAAAAATACTACGTTTACTTCTGGTGAAGTATATAGGAAGATAACCATTTAACTACGTTAATATGTATTTAAATACTACTACAGAAATAAAAATGTATTAATGTGGCCCTTTACTAAGCTTAATTAGACACAACAACCACCTTTAAGGCGCTAAAATCGATATAAATCCCAAATACTTGATATTTGTTCCGCGCAGCATTTTTGAAACCCAGTTCGATATAAGCATGGTAATTATAAGTTTAAAACAATCGCTATAGTTAATGTTTGTTTCGTTTAACGACACCACTAGATCAGATTGATTAATTATCGTCAGCTATTGCATATCAAACATTTGATAATTCCGACATATTCGGCCCGTAGGGACCGGCGACTATGACCCCACTTGACACAAGTGTACTTTTTTTTGTCTTACTCTACATAAATATGGTTTGTTTCCCCCCCCCCCCCCCCTTCCACTCCCACTAGAGGATTTGACCCCCTCATTAGAGATTGTGCCCCCCCCCCCCCCCTCCTCCAGATACTGTTCCTACGGGCCTGCATATAGACAAGAGGAATTCATCTGCATCTTTCCATTAAGAAATGTTGCTGTGAGAAAGCTGTGTGTGAATTTGATTAAAACAACGTGAAAATACTGGACAGGAAGAAAATGCCGGAGACCGTTGCGACAGCAGACACTTTAGTTTCGATTCGTCCGAACTGGCTTGTCGGCTTAAGCGAGATATGGGAATACTATTTGTTATGGCTTTTAAAAAAAGATGTCGTACCAACAATTTTTCTGCGACACAAAACAAATGACAACAAGCCGACGCCATCCACACCGAAACGACCTTGGGGTGCATATCGTCAATGTCCCAAATTGCGTTATGCTTTCAACTCCGGTCAGTTTGTTTTTTCACGGTTCGTGCAATCATCGAGATCCGATTTGTTGTCGTGTGCATCTCGTACATTTGTGACATTTTTCTTTACAGTTCGAGAACATTAAAACAATAAAGTAAAAACAAGTAAGTATCTATAGCCTAGTCCGTCCCATCCTACAAAAATACTGGGGGGTTTTGTAAAAAAGAAAGAAAAAAAAAAGAAAGAAAAAAGAAGCTAATTTTGTGTGCATCTTAGAAAACAATCAGTTCAGAAATAAATGACTTGTAAATTCCATAGTATGAAAAAAGGCGTTCCCTGTAAAACAGACTATAAATACATTAACGACGCACTCAACACATTTTATTTACGGTTATATGGCGTCAGACATGGTTAAGGACCACACAGATATTGAGAGAGGGAACCCGCTGTCGCCACTTCATGGGCTACTCTTTTCGATTAGCAGCAAGGGATCTTTTATATGCACCATTCCACAGACAGGGTAGTAGATATCACGGCCTTTGATATACCAGTCGCGGTGCACTGGCTGGAACGAGAAATAGCCCAGTGGGCCCACCGATGGGGATCGAGCCCAGACCGACCGCGCAGCAAGCGGTCGCTGTACCACTGAGCTACGTCCCGCCCCACAGACAACAGGAATTCAGCTGCATCGTCCCATTAGAAACAAGGGATCTTTTGTATGCACTTTCTCTCAGCCAGGGCAACACACACCATGACCTTAATCACTTGACTTACAAAGGACCCGCCCCATCCCTATTTCAGTCAAGCAATTTTTTGTTTTACCTTCGTAGAAGATGAGGAGTCTTAATTTCCGAGAACGGACCCTCCTTTTACAAAATTTCAGATCCGCGCCTGTGGAACCTTAATTATTGGACACCAATCCAGTTTAAAAATGACAGAAAGGTTAACTAAAAATGTTCCATACTACAATCGAAATACGTAAAATGCATTTTGTTTGTTTTTAGTTTGTTTTTGTTTTGTTTTCTGGTTGTTTTAAAATAAATTAACATTATTATTATTATTGATCTTATTTATAATATTTATTATTATTATTATTATTATTATTATTATTATTATTATTTTATCATCGTCGTCATCATCATTATCATCATCATCAACATCATCATTATTATTAATATACAATTATTAATCTCAGTATACAGAACAGGAACCAGCTCGTGACCTCAGATCGATGTATATTTATATTTGTGTGCCTCCGCCTTGTTGATACGTATAACCTGTAGACCAGTGGTGTGTTGTGTGCCTCCGCCTTGTTGATACGTATAACCAGTAGACCAGTGGCGAGTTGTGTACCTCCACCTAAAACGTACAACCAGTAGACCTGTGGCGTGTTGTGTGCCTCCGCCTAAAACGTATAACCAGTAGACCAGTGGCGTGTTGTGTACCTCCGCCTTGTTGAAACGTATAACCAGTAGACCAGTGGCGTGTTGTGTACCTCCGTCTTGTTGATACGTATAACCAGTAGACCAGTGGCCGGGTGTGTGCCTCCGCCTTGTTGATACGTATAACCAGTAGACCAGTGGTGTGTTGTGTGCCACCGCCTAAAACGTATAACCAGTAGACCAGTGGCGTGTTGTGTGCCTCCGCCTAAAACGTATAACCAGTAAACCTGTGGCGTGTTGTGTGCCTCCGCCTAAAACATATAACCAGTAATCCAGTGGCGTGTTGTGTGCCTCCGCCTAAAACGTACAACCGGTAATGCAGTTGCAGGTTCAGATAAAAAGGCAAGCGCTACCGGTATCGGTGGCACAGTGGCTAAGCCACTTAAGGCTGATGGGTGTTAGGTTCGTATCCCGCCATCGGCTCCCACCCAGAGCGAGTTTTAGCGGTTCAATGGCTAGGTATAAGACCGCTACAATGTCTTCTCTCTCACCAATCACTAACAACTAACTACTAACCCGCTGTTCTAGATCAGATAGCTGAGCTGTGTGCCCAGGACAGCGTGCTTGAAGATTAATTAGTTACAACTATAAAATAAAAATGAAAACACAGACGAAAGACAAGCGCTTTACCCACTAAAAAACGTCCTGCCCCCATTACTGGACATCGATGATTAAGAAGAACAATCACTCTCACTCGCCATTACTCGCCTGAGACTTGGGGCGAACTAGCTCGGGGACGAATCGTCTGGTACCCGCCTGAGACTTGGGGCGAACTAGCTCGGGGACGGATCGTCTGGTACCCGCATGAGACTTGGGGCGAACTAGCTTGGGGTCGAATCATCTGGTACCCGCCTGAGACTTGGGGCGAACTAGCTTGGGGTCGAATCATCTGGTACTCGCCTGAGACTTGCGGCGAACTAGCTTGGGGAAGAATCGTCTGGTACCCGCCTGAGACTTGTTCAAGAAGAGTAATTTTAAGCTTCCAGTAGCATGTAATTTATATTTGAAATGGCTCCCCACAACCTAGACCCCCCCCCCCCCCCCCCCCCATTTGTAAAATTTTCTGCACATACGCTTGGTAGTAGTAGTAGTGGGGGTATAATTATTACTAATTGTTTGTTGTGTTGATGATAATAATTTGACGTTGATGAAATTTTAATAATAATTTTGTTTACATTTATTCAAGGTCGTTGGTGCTGGAGCGACAGAGGCGGTAGTTCCCGCCCCAATATTTCGGCAAGAAACGATTTATTTAATAAAAACAATCATTATTATCATATCAGTAACATCATTAAACATCATGTATTTTATCAAACATATACGAAAATGAATCAAATAGCCCATTCACATTTGGGGTGTGGGGTGTGTGTGTGTGTGTGTGTGTGTGTGTGTGTGTGTGTGTGTGTGTGTGTGTGTGTGTGTGATAAATACATTGATTTTTTTAGATAATAGATAATGAAATATCAAAATGAAACCACTGTCACTATGTTCAGATTGAAAATATCTGTCCATTGAGGTATGACATTTTATGATAGCTTTATTTTTTACCCCTCCCAACCCCCGGAATAGTTTTAGAGGTCAAAATGGCAAGTCACGATTAGTAAATACGTTCCAAACATCACATTTTGTTTCATAAAATGTTTTGTTTTGAGCCTATATAATAAATTACGGTACCAAAATACTATTCTTACTATCACAGGCTCCAGGTCTGCAGAAATGTGCTTGACAGGTCGCCCGAAAGGGTGACAGATTGTCGGATAAGCCAAGACAAAAAAAAAGTACCAAACTATAATGTTGTATTCTGCGATAATAATTGGATTTGAACCTTTTGGTAATCGAAGAAAAATCCAATGCAAATTAATTGCTATTTCAACTGATAAATTCTTCAAAAATAAGAAAAGTTTGGAAATCCTTGTTAGCAGTCAGTACTGATAAAAATACATACATGATAAATGAGCTGCTTGACCCATCAGTTAACTTCTAGTTATATGTACTGACAAATAGACTTTAAACATAATCAATATGTACGTTTCTTAAGGAATTTGTGAAATGTGTAATAATTAGTCTTTGAGCTCTAGTCATGGTGGTGCCGTGGTTAAGCCATTATACATAGGTACTGGGTACGCAGCCCAGTACCGGTACCGGCTCCCACCCAAAGCGAATTTTACCAACTCAGTGGGTAGGTGTAAGACCACTACACCGAATTCTCTCTGACTAACCACTAACAACTAACCTACTGTCCTGCACAGACAGCTCAGATTTATTTAATTTTTTTGCTTTAGAACTGTCTCTCATTCTAAAAAAATACCTATGTCCCCCATTGTGCATAATATATAGAGAATAATACATGAGTGGCCATTAGATACCATTTATCTCTCACGAATTGTTTTAAAATGTATCTAACGAGCGAAATATAATATTCTATTTCTTACATATCCTCAAAAACCAGGTTTTAAGAAAATGTTAACATCTTTTTCGACTACAAGTTATTTACAGCCGTTGCACTTGTAGCTGACTTACGCGTCACAAACACATGAATGTCAGGCTAACTATACGTCAAAGTCTAGTCGATTTCCATCGTGTATTATTTCATTGGATGTATGACATTGATGACCTGGTCATCAGAAGCAGCCAGTCGTGTGTCTTGAAATTGTTAACACACGTCCATGTGTTAACAGCCATGTGTAACTAAACATAGCGCATGGTGTTCACACCAAGGGGTGTGTCTCAGAAATTGAATTGATAGATAATCGTGCTCATGCCCCTGAAAAATGAATGTGTGTATAATGTATGCAGCGATTACAAATAACTTTGTTTAGCTGATTTATGTTATAATTGTCGACGAGACATGCATCAACACAGGAAAGGTCTATATATTGTTCTAAAGTGATTGCAATTCAACAGTTATGCTTGAATACTTTAGAAAACATACTGACTTACAGACTATCATTATATTCAATATTATCCAGATACAAAAAAAAACCCCAAAAACCCCCACCCAACATTTTGTTTCAGGCCTATTTAACAACACCACTACAACACATTGATGTCAAACGTTTGGTAATTCTAATACGTCTTCAGACGAAAGCCACCACATTGTCCATTAGTAGCAAGATATTTTTATATACACATTCCCACAAACAGGACAGCACATACCATGGCCTTTGTTTATACCAGCTGCGAACCCTGTATCTACCAGCCTTATGTCCGACGGCTTAATCACGACACCACCGAGGCCGGTTGAATGTGCACATTAAATACTCTGACCTGACCTGATCTAACCTAAGAATTTACATTAAAAATGTAAGTACTTCTTTTGTTTAATGCATAAAACTAGTTAATAATACACTAGAAGTTGTTGTCATTTGAATATTTTAAAGAAGCACATTGTCAACAAACACAAAACTGTTTGGAATAGACGCCAAGACGTTAATGTAAACAAACACGTAAGTAACTTCTTCTATTACGTCCGCCTGACTGCTATAAATAAAACAAAACGACGCATTGTATGACGTCATTCATTTTTTAAAATTATTGCAACTGAAAACATCAAGATGACAGCATCGCGATCAAGATCAAATTCCCGATCCAGGTCCCGATCACGATCCCGATCCCGATCCCGACGTGTGTCCAAATCACGAACTCGATCAAGAACTAGGTCTCCGAATGTGATAGAAGCCAGGCGGAGTAACAGAGGTGGGATAAAAGGCGGATCCAGGAGCCGAGGTCGTTCTAGGGGCACAAAGCGAAAGAGGTCTCAAAGCAAAAAGTCTAGATCTCATTCAAAGAAACGAAAGCGAGGAGCCAGCTCCAAAAAAAGTAAAGGCGCCAGCTCCAAAAAAACTAAAGGCGGGAAAAGAAAAGGAAAAGGTGGGAAGAAACAAAAGGCAAAACCATCGAAAGGTCCAAAAGCTCCAGCAGAAAATCCCAAGTCCGCGATGGAAGGAAAGGAGCCCACTCCTGCACAGGCCACGGTTGAGTAAGATAATGGAGGAGGATTGCGGAATGTAGGTAGGCCTACAGGAAGCAATCAACAATTCACAAGGCCCTTTTAAGGGCCACCTACATCTAACGAATGAGAGCTTATGCTTATTTGAAATACATCAACCTTAGAATAATAATTTATTTGCATAACACCCGTAGGGCAACGACCCCAGTATTCGATCACTTAAGAAAGAAAGGATCATAACGTGTTCATTCTATTGGCATTTCTTCGTAAATACTTACTGGCAATGCTGTTCATTGAATAGACCCAAGTTTTGTTCATGCGGTATACATGTACGCCAACTAGATTAGGTTTGAGTGCCGCAAGGAACAGTATGCAGTATTCGACCAGCTGACCCAGTATTCGACTACTTTCTAATTAACTAATAAAACTAAACTGAATTTTATTTCATAGTAAATGCAGCATATTGTCCAGTGTATCGGCGCGTCCGGTGATTCGGCGCACTTGGTATTTTGCTTAAGTACGCTTAGGAAGTTGTCATGTTCTCGGTGTTTTTAACGAATTAAAGTTCAATTCCTTTTTTCAATGGTTAATCAAGTATCAATATAGGCTATTTGTTAAAGGTGCAATTAAAAAAAATATTAGAATTATCAGTAATTATATCATAATTTCAAAATAAATCATTCACCTGTTTTCGTGTATATAAACGCGAAGTAGGTCAGCCTTATTGATATTAAGAACGTTAAAACCAGTCTAAAACACTTTTCCCGCATTTTAAAAATTATAGTAAACAGTATAAATGTAATTATTTTTGTTCGGTTATTTTTATTTAAACTGAAAAGGAAAACACAGACAAATGCAAACAAAACGAAAGTTTTACACCTTAATTGACAGTCATTTCAGTTCACAATTGTCACAAAAAATAAAAGCGAAATAAGATCCACGTGTGTGCACAATCTACCCGAGAAAAATAAAATCCATGTAGGCATCTTAGCCATGCATGATAATGAACATGTATGCATCTGCAGTATTGTGCCACTCAAGAAAACGATTCCGAAACTGATCATGAGATGGGTCATGTGTGATCGTTCATTTTCATGGTAATATTTTTAATAAGACAAAACAAAAAAGTACTAAAATAATTCTGGGACAATAGTGTAGCGTTTAGGGCTAAAAGTGAGGTCATGGGCGGTATATAAATAGCGGGGTCAACAATCCACATCTACTGCGCCGAATCACCGGACATGCAAATCGTTTCGGATACAAGGGGGTGCCTATATTTATGCACCATTTTAAAATGTTTATTTACTACAGACATAAACCAATTTGTAGTGTATTTCAGATTATGCACTGCTTCATTGGTGAGAGACACATTTTATTAAGTATTCAGTGTTCACATAGAAAATGGTCCTCGAGTGCTTAGGTGCGCCGATACACCGGGCAGCACTGTAATACATTCATGCATTTACGCACGCACGCACATGCGTATATACACATTCACACACGCACACATACTTTCTGATAAACAGTCTTTTTGGTCCTATCTCAATTTACAGATAATAATATTAGACTGAAAATAAAAGAAAACATAATTCCGTAAGTCCTGGCAAACAGCACCAAAATACATAAACGTAGTAAATGTGTGGTTATTGGGAGTTTAATTTGGGAATGTATCCTCTAGCGTTTCTATTGGTCGAATACTGGGCCAACCCTTTCTATCATATGTCATTATTTGATTACGTGGTCACGTGATCGAAATTATAATGACTGAGGTCACATTGCATTGCCAGCTCCATTTGATTATAAATAAAAACCTTAACGACATTTTCAAAGATTTCAAATGGATTAAAAGTATTGCAAATGTTCACGGGATGTTGGATGGTGTAATAGCATGCTATAAAAATGGCCGACGTTCATATTATCACTATAGCCGATGAATATACACTTACGTTCATTCACTTGGTTATCGTCTGCTATTGCGTTTCCGGAAGAAAGAATGTTCACCCTGTCGCGTATGTTCAAAATACGTTAGGAAAATCTAGGCTATATACTATTCAGTTTAAACGAGTATGGTAATTGAGTACATACACTGGTCGAATACTGGGGTCACTGCCCTATATGGGAAAAGCAATAAATAATTTACATTTATATAATATATAGCAAACAATAACGTAACTGTATTCATGTAGGCCCTACATTAATTGTATGTGTCCGTTTTAAAATACACCACTGTACTTTGTGTGGATCAGTCGGGTACACACTCGCATTAGCCCGAGAAGGCTACTCTGACCGCAATAGAGCAAGACGGACATTGGGCATTGCATTAAAGCTGTCCAAATGTCCGTCTTGCTCATATGGTAAGAGTAGGCTACTGTTCTGACCGTATAAGAGCAAGACGGACACTGGGACAGTTATAATGTTCGTCTTACTCGTATGGTAAGAGTAGGCTACTGTTCTCACCGTTAGAGAACAAGACGGACATTTGTAATGCATTATAACTGTCCCAATGTCCGTCTTGTTCTCTTAAGGTGAGAACAGTAGCCTACTCTTACCATATGAGCAAAATAAAACGGACATTTGCAATGCATTATAACTGTGCCATATGGTAAGAGTAGGCTACTGTTCTTACTGTAAGAGAGCTAGATGGACATTTGCAATGCATTATAACTGTGCCATATGGTAAGAGTAGGCTACTGTTCTTACTGTAAGAGAGCTAGATGGACATTTGCAATGCATTATAACTGTGCCATATGGTAAGAGTAGGCTACTGTTCTTACTGTAAGAGAGCTAGATGGACATTTGCAATGCATTATAACTGTGCCATATGGTAAGAGTAGGCTACTGTTCTTACTGTAAGAGAGCTAGATGGACATTTGCAATGCATTATAACTGTGCCATATGGTAAGAGTAGGCTACTGTTCTTACTGTAAGAGAGCTAGATGGACATTTGCAATGCATTATAACTGTGCCATATGGTAAGAGTAGGCTACTGTTCTTACTGTAAGAGAGCTAGATGGACATTTGGACAGTAATAATGCATTACAAATGTCCGTTTTATCTTTCTCATATGGTAAGGGTAGGCTACCGGGCTAGATTCACATATACAATAAGTAATTGTAACAAACTATATGACAGCCTTAACTTACCTCCTCCCCTCCCCCATGTTAATATAAAATGCATTTTTCAACATGACAGCACATACCATGACCTATGGTACGCCAACTGTTGAGGACAGGCTTAGACAAAACCTAAAATATCCACCGAGCGGGACTGATCCTACCACCAAAGGTACTGTTTTTGAGCTACTAAAACACCACATCAACAACAAAACATCACACAAATATACCAATGCATGCACGCACATACGTACACGTGCACACACTTGTACACACGCGTGCGCACGCACACGCACACATACACGTATATACACACGCACACACACGTACACATACATACACGCCCGCCATCACACACACACGTACGTACAGACACACGTACACGCATTCACACACGTACTCAAATACACACACGTAGACACATACACACACGTACACACAGACACACACGCATACGTACACACACACGTACACGCACACACACGCAAAATGCATTCCCTGTCTCTCTGCCATCCCACACACCTCCACACATCTGAGTGAATGAATCGATCGATTTAAAATGACAGACTCTAGTTTTTAAAACACTGTTGCATATATATATTTTTTTTTTCACTGTTGAAGCCGTTTTTGTTAATTGAAATATAATAGGTATTACTTAGATTTTATTGTTTACATAATTAGTTTCCAAAACCGAAGCTTTTCTGGTCATCATAATACCACAAATTAGTAAAACCTATAAAGTTTATAATATTATTATAAAGTATTAAATTATGAAATTACATATAGGATTTTCAATTATTTCAAACTAATATTCTTCCTCAACACCCCCTTGAAAGAATACATTAAAATGTTGCTTTTACAATTTTTAGTAACTTTTTTGTTGTTAATAAGGCCAAAAACAAATGTGTGTGATTCTGTGAATGTGCGCCTAATAATTAGGTAGGGCATGGAGTCTTTTTTTCAAAACATTTTATTCACCCCTGTGAGTCCAGCCGAAATGTTAAGTATTTTTTCCACCCACATATTAATACAAAAACTGAAGAAGAAAAAAAGAAAGAAGAAATTTTTGCCCTTTTTTTCTAGGAAGGGTCAGGTTGTTAGAAATGTGGGGGGTGGTGTTTATTTTTGTTTAGATCATCCAGCCCTCCTCCTTTGTCTCCTTCCATGTGTTATTTGTTCCTGATCTGGCAACTCCTGTCGTTCGACTTCTTTCGCTGTCCAGAGGCGGGAAGTAGCCCAGTGGTAAATCAATCCGTGCCGTTTTCCCCCATCAGCTTTAGTGTGGGCTTAGTCTGGCCAGTGTTCAGTGATTAATCCTAGCATTGTTAAGAAACACTTGTAATGCTAAAATAACAGAATTACAAATCAGTTTTATAACTGAGCGTTTTTCAATGTGTTTTTTTCTTTTCTTCTAATCTGTACTTCCGATGTTTTGACGTACCTACGTAGTCCGATACACCTGCAACTGAGTTTATGACAGATGTATCGGACTACAAACAACGTGGTAAAGTTAATCGTTTGTAAACGTGACACAATATTAATAATACGTGAATAATATATGATTATTTTATTATATCGCATAGATTTTGGGTTTTTTTTAATGTCTGTATCAGATATGTAAACATGAATATTTATACAGTATATGTAAAAATGAATATATAATCGTGGGTTAATTCATTATCTACCACCTACATGTAAGGTAAGGGTTAAATGACCTAACAACTGACCTAACAATGTGGTACATGATGTTGGCTATTGTCAGGGCTTTAGACTGCACCAAAGCTGCACATGTACTATATATGCTGGGGTAGATTTTGCAAAAATGATAAACTTCAGATTTCAATTTTATCAGGGTAGATTTTCCATTTTATATGTAATGTTAATTTCAGCTAAATAAATGCCTTCTTATGCAGACACTGAAAATTAAATATGAATATGATGGATTAATCCATTATCTAAATGATCAAGGTATATTTACAATTTGTTATTTGTAATTTTCATTTTCTATTTTTGTAAAAGTGGGGCAGGACATAGCAGTGGATTAAGCATTTGCTTGATGTGAGGTAAGTCTGGGATCAATCCCTGTCGGTGGACCCATTGGGCTATTTCTCGTTCTAGCCAGTGCTCCACAACTGGTGTAACAAAGGCCGTGGTATGTACTATCCTGTCTGTGGGATGGTGCATATAAAAGATCCCTTCCTGTCTGACGCCATATAGCCAGAAATAAAAATGTGTTGAGTGCATCGTTAAATAAAACATTTCCTTCCTTCCTTTATTTTTGTAAAAATATACCGGGTATGTGAATAACCTTACTGTATGTTTCCTATCCGTGCTAGGAATAGTTGTAGGAAAATGAGACACTTAAGAATTTAATAGGCTGTATTTTAGAGTACCTTAACCACCAACAGTACAAGATCATCCACTGAGGGTACTTTTTCCTTAATATGGTATATTAATTTATGTATTTGTTAGCTATTGTATATTTCAGATAAGTAAACACTTTATGTAGACACTAATAATTAAATATGTATATCCATTATCTAACTAATAAGGGTAGGTTTTCAAATTATAACAAGTTATTATTTTTTTCTATTTTTATTATTACTGTTTTTTAATATTTGTGAATAAACGGACTTTATGTTTACTATAAGTACTAGGGATAGTTCTAGGAAAATGAGACACTTAAGATTTCAATAGGGTGGATTTTATGGTACCGAACTACCAAGGGTACAAGATCATCTACCGAAGGTACTTTTCCCAAAATATGGTATATTAGTTTACTTATTTGTTAGCTACGTAAACACCTTCTTATATAAACACTAATAATTAAATATGTATATGATGGATTAATCCATTATCTAAATGATCAGGGTAGGTTTCCAAATTATAACAAATTATTATTATTTTTTTTTTTTTAAATATATGTGAATAACCTTACTGTATGTTTAATATCAGTGCTAGGGATAGTTTTAGGAAACTGACACACTTAACATTTCAATAGGGTAGATTTTACAGTACCTAACTACCGACGGTACAATATCATCCACTGAGTGTAGGCCTACTTTTCCCTTAATATGGTATATTAATTTATGTATTTGTTAGCTATTGATTTCTCGTTCCAGCACGACTGGCATATCAAAGGCTGTGGTATGTACTACCCTGTCTGTGGGATGGTGCATATAAAAGATCCCTTGCTGCTAATCGAAAAGAGTAGCCCATGAAGTGGAGACAGTGGGTTTCCTCTCTCTATATATTTGTATGGTCCTTAACCATATGTCTGATGCCATATAACCGTAAATAAAATGTGTTGAGTGCATCGTTAAATAAAATATTTCCTTTCTTTGTTAGCTATTGTATATTTTATCTAAGTAAACACCTTCTTATGTAATACTAATAATTAAATATGTATATGGTGGATTACCGTATATCTTCGCCTATAAGTCGAATTTTTTTCACCCAAAAATTATTTTACAACTTGGGGGGTCGAGTTATAAGAGGGTAAAAAAATTTCAACAAAAAATATTACTGTTTTGGGGATTATTTTACAAGTTTTATTGTTGAAGTATGCCATGTATTTATACTCAAATATGTTAATTTGACACATTTATTTTTTATACCCTATTTTTTTTGGCATTAGAACGGTTTTGGTTATGCGAAAAGGCGTACGATCTCACTCACATGCCAAGACAACAGTCCACTTAGTTAAATTAACAGTCATCACTAATAGTAAAAATGTAAACAATACTAACTACCTGTTGCCTGAGTTTATTTTGAAATCTGGTCACTGGCATTAATGGTTGTTCAAACAATGTTTTGGCGGTGATTAACTTCATGAATATTACTGAGCTTTCCCTTAAAATAGACTGATCTCTGCAGTTCACTATCTAGAGCAATAGGGACACACATCATTTGGTACAAAAACCTTTCAGTGTACTTTCCAGAGTTTATCCTCCTTATATGTATTAATATGGCGGCAAAACGTGATACTTTCAGTTTTATCGTAGTGATCTGTTGTCAGTGTTTACAAAACGTGATAAATAAAGTCGTTGTCTGTGCACAAAACCATCTGTACAGTACTATACAGTAACAGTCAAACAGCTTTCCAAATCTCTACTAAATATTTTATTATTTTTTTTTTTTAAATATATTTAACACCTTCTTATATAGACACTAACAACACTAAGATTTCAATAAGTATATGATGGATTAATCCATTATCTAAATGATCAAGGTAGATTTCCATATTATAAGAATTATTATTATTATTTTTTTTTATTATTATAATTTAAAAAAAAATAAAAAAAATGTGAATAGCCAAATGCCAATTTGGGTTCAAAGTCTGCACAATTTGGTGCACATCAATAATCTACTGGGTGCCACCTAGGCACCCTTGAAGAAAAATCCAAGATGGCGGACAAAATGGTGGCCAAATCAGGGAAATGGCTATAGCTTGCTTATAAATTGACAGATAAACAAAAATTATTGCATTTACCCTATGGTTGTAGGAGCCAAGGAGGGCAATGATGCTAACGAAATTCAGATTTAACTAAATGGGCCATGTAATATGGTGGTCCTAATTGAGAAAATTACAATAACGTCCTTATTATTCGGTACTAAAATGTAATTCTTGCATCTAACCTATGGTTTTAGGGGTCATGGAATATGATGAAAGTAGTTCAGTTCTTCTATACAAGTTAATTTTAATTATTTCAAGATGCCAACCAATACAGGCAATGTACCTAAGGAGATGGAACTGTTAAAAATAAATGCCACTGTATATTTGTAAACTGATTAACACAGTCATTAAAAAAAACTTGTGGGTTTAAGATAATCAATTAATAATAATAAAATAATTTGACAGATGTAAAGAAGAAGTTTGTTTTGTTTAACGACACCACTAGAGCACATTGATTAATTAATCATAGGCTACTGGATGTCAAACATTTGGTAATTCTGACTCATAAAGTCATCAAACAAAACCCGCTACATTTTTCTTAATGCAGCAAGGGATATTTTATATGCACTTTCCCACAGACAGGAAAGCACATACCATGAACTTTGACCAGTTGTGGTGCACTGGCCTAGCACTTGCTTTTTATTCCCAGTGTTAAATACCATTATTGTAAAAATAAAAATAAAAAAACAGACCAGCTAAAAATGAATTCCATTGCAAACTGGCAAAACTCTATCATGCTCACTAAACAACACACACAGTACCCGAGAGAAAACAAAAAACCCCAATTAAGGGTCACTTTAATATAGTGTTTCATTATTCATTTCAACTTATTTTCATGCTTATATCCAATTACAGTTCAAGCATGCTGTCCTGGGCACACACCTCAGCTATCTGGGCTGTCTGTCTAGGACAGTGGGTTAGTTGTTAGTTGGTTAGTGGTTAGTGAGAGAAAAGAGGGTGTACTGGCCTTACACCTATCCATTGAGCCCTTAAGAACTCGCTCTGGGTTGGAGCCGGTACCGGGCTGCGAATCCTGTACCTACCAGCCTGTAGTCTGATGGCTGAACCACTACGCCACCGAGGCTAGTTTTTCATTATTACATGTAGGTCATCCTCTTTAAACCAACAAGTCTTTTGTGTGACTCTTACTTTTAACAGTTCCACCTTCAACGGTTCATTACTTATATTGATGGCCATCTTGAATAAATTAAAATTAACAGATATAGAAGAACTGAACTACTTTCATTGTGTTCATTGATCCCTAAAACCATGGGTTAAATGCAAGAATTACTTTTCTGTATCAAACAATAAGCAATTTATTGCCATTTTCTTCATTTGAACCACCATATTGGCAACCATCTTGTATTCAGGTGACCCATTTATGAAATCTGAATTATGAAGGAAGGAAATGTTTTATTTAACGACACACTCAACACATTTTATTTATGCTTATATGGTATCAGACATATGGTTAAGGACCACAGATACTGAGAGAAGAAACCCGCTGCCGCCACTTCATGGGCTACTCTTTTCGATTAGCAGCAAGGGATCTTTTATGTGCACCATCTCAGACAGAATAGTACATACCACGGCCTTTGTTACACCAGTTGTGGAGCACTGGCTGGAACGAGAAATAGCCCAATGGGTCCACCGACGGGGATCAATCCTAGACCGACCGCTCATCAAGTGAACGCATTACCCGCCCTCATGAATTATGATGACACCAATTATGATGGCACCAGTGTCTTTCCTGGCTCCTAAAACCATGGGGTAGATATAAAAATTGTTCTTCTTTGTTTTCTGATTTGGCCATCATCTTGGCCGCCATCTTGGATTTTTCAAATTTCTCAAGGATGGCACCCAGTGGATTATCGATGTGAACCCCTAACAGTGTCAGAATCCATAGATAACAACTATGTGTCAAATTGTGCACACCCAAGTGGTAATTCTTCGAGACTATCATAAAGACAATGACAATGACCTTTATTCTCATAAACTGTAGGCTTACAGTGTAGAGAAGAATGAAACACACACACACACACACACACACACATATATATATATCATGTATACATACATACATACATACATACATACATACATATATATAGATGCTATGATAGGTACTATATAAAATTAGTGGGCAACGGGTAGAGTGGTGCCACATTTTTCAAAATGGCCACAAGAAAATTTGGAAATACATATCTTTGGACATAAAACCCAAATCTAATCGACATGTTCTGTTGTTTTAAACGTTTGACTATGGTTTATAAAAATAAGGAATTGCTTATAATAAATATTTAATGTGATTAGATACAATGTAATTGTTATTGGAAACTCAGACAGTATTTACGTACTTAAAAGTACCGTATATCTTCGCCTGTAAGTCGATCTCGGCTATAAGTCGAGTCCCTAATTTCAAGCCCTGAAAACGTATTTTTTTATTGACCCGTTTATAAGTCGACCCATGAAAAACTACTTATAAATATTGAAATATTTCTTATTTTCAGCACATGAGAACAATAATATTTGAACAAAAGAAAATTATTTTACAAACTTCGGTTTTCACGTTTTGTACATCGCAATATGATCAGACTATTCCAATCAAACTATCATTATTACATAGCATCTAAACGAAATATTCCCTTAGTAGAGAGTGAAAGCTGTTTGACTGTTACTGTATAGTACTGTACAGATGGTTTGTGCACAGACAACGACTTTATTTATAAACAACTGACAACAGATCACTACGATAAAACTGAAAGTATCACGTTTTGCCGCCATATTAATACATGTAAGGAGGATAACTCTGGAAAGTACACTGGTTTTTTGTACCAAATGATGTTTGTCCCTATTGCTCTAGATAGTGAACCTGCAGACTGTTAATTTAACTAAGTTGGACTGTTGTCTTGGCATGTGAGTGAGATCGTACGCCTTTCGCATAAACCAAAACCGTTCTCAATGCCAAAAAAAAAATAGGGTATAAAAATAAAATGTGTCCAATTAACATAGTTGAGTATAAATACATGGCCTACTTCACCAATAAAACTTGAAA
>NC_054706.1:23153198-23205698 GCF_016097555.1 Gigantopelta aegis
CAGCACATGAGAACAATAATATTTGAACAAAAGAAAATTATTTTACAAACTTCGGTTTTCACGTTTTGTACATCGCAATATGATCAGACTATTCCAATCAAACTATCATTATTACATAGCATCTAAACGAAATATTCCCTTAGTAGAGAGTGAAAGCTGTTTGACTGTTACTGTATAGTACTGTACAGATGGTTTTGTGCACAGACAACGACTTTATTTATAAACACTGACAACAGATCACTACGATAAAACTGAAAGTATCACGTTTTGCCGCCATATTAATACATGTAAGGAGGATAACTCTGGAAAGTACACTGGTTTTTGTACCAAATGATGTTTGTCCCTATTGCTCTAGATAGTGAACTGCAGAGATCAGTCTATTTTAAGGGAAAGCTCAGTAATATTCATGAAGTTAATCACCGCCAAAACATTGTTTGAACAACCATTAATGCCAGTGACCAGATTTCAAAATAAACTCAGGCAACAGGTAGTTAGTATTGTTTACATTTTTACTATTAGTGATGACTGTTAATTTAACTAAGTGGACTGTTGTCTTGGCATGTGAGTGAGATCGTACGCCTTTTCGCATAACCAAAACCGTTCTAATGCCAAAAAAAATAGGGTATAAAAAATAAATGTGTCAAATTAACATATTTGAGTATAAATACATGGCATACTTCAACAATAAAACTTGTAAAATAATCCCCAAAACAGTAATATTTTTTGTTGAAATTTTTTTACCCTCTTATAACTCGACCCCCCAAGTTGTAAAATAATTTTTGGGTGAAAAAAATTCGACTTATAGGCGAAGATATACGGTAGGTATCCTGGCATTAAAAGATGCAAACTCAATGTGGTCAGTCAGAATAAAATGTGTTCAGTTATGTTTGTTAATGGTTTAACAATGTAAATTCTAATTTGCTGTCAAAGTGTTGCTTAAACATTTCACTACCTATAATTCTAGTTGGGTTTTTTATATTATATTTATACCATCTCCTATTAATGAGCCATAAATTTGCAAGTGCATTTGAAGAAATCAGTCAGCTCTCATAGTGAAGCCATTGATGCCTCTGGGTGCCACTCATGTTTCGTTAGCTTTCCCCATTCCCCATTGTGTATAAGTGTCCGCTTGTTTCTGTCAGTTGCGCTATATAAAATACTGAGCTGTCCAACACTACCTTTGTGACAAGATCTTTACCATCACCTAAAATTCCAGTCTCCTTACAGAAAATTCCATTAATTCTGCCTGCACACCTGCTGACTTGTTAGTGGTATGGTCCACACTGCTTGCCACTCATTTGAGACTTTTGATTTCAGAACCTGCAGCTTGTCTTTATAACAGAACAGGATGACCACTATTATTGCAAGATTCGTCATTTTGATGTATGATCGCACAAGTACCTATAGTGACAATAGCCGATGATTAATGTTATTATAGGTGTTAAAACTGTATTGATATATTTTATGAGATATTGAGAAAAATAGCTTGTGGATGGTGGCCATCTTGGATTTCAAGATGACAGCCATATATTCAATGTCACCATTGGATTCTTAGACCCCTGAAATGTCAGTCTAGGTGTTAAATCTGTATTAATATCTTTACTACTAAATGAGATATTGAGCAAAATAGCAAGCTAATTAAAATTAGCTCCACTATTACATGTGGATCTAACAGCAGCCCGTTGGAGCTCATGTTCATTTGACTTTTCATTCAACCAATCAAAACCTTACTTGCAAAATCATGCCAGTGATTTGAAAAGAATTTGAAAACATTTGGGATTATGCCGAGGGTATACAAAATGATTCGGGTGAATTACGAAGTATGCCGAAAACTAATTTCAATATAAAATTTTATATAAAATTTGTTTCAAGACATAAAAAAAAACCTGTGATGGTATAGCCATAAAATCTGTTTATACTAGTATACAATTCAGAGTTTATTACTGCACTTTCCCCCCTGTTTTTTCAGTGTTGAAATAGACCAACAAGATCGCCTATTGCATAAATAGTCTCGCCCGATATTTTTAGAATTTGTATGCTCCCGAATAATGCTATAAAAGGCGAAGTGTAATTGGTCGATATTTAAATTGTTATTTATAGATGAAATGTCACCTGGACATGAGAGTCCACGCAATGCTGTTAGATCTACTGGCGGACCCAGTAGAGCTAATGTTAATCAGATTGGCAAAATAGCATGTGGATGGCGACCATCTTTGATTTCAAGATGGCAGCCACAATTTGCAAACACTTCTGTCACCACTGGATTCCTAGTCCCCTAACATGTGGGTATAGGCATTTCAACTCTCTTGATATGTGTATTAGTTAAGGAGATATTAAACAAAACAGGTCCACAATGGTGGCCATCTTGCATTTCAAGATGGCAGCCATACAGGGTGCAATTTCCAGTGGGCCCTGGACTAAATATCCTTGTATTCTAACCATTTGCCAATATTCATGCTTTCACAAAAAATTGCACAATTGATCAGTTAAGTCGCTCCACTACTAGCATGGATAGTAAACATACTGTAAGGTTATTTGGACATAAACACGCTCTCATTACAGTCAGAGACCAACCTATGTCTTGTTTTGGCAATTCCTGACTACCAAACGGTAGGCAACGAGTCCCGCTCTAATACCACAACAATCCTATGTTTGACGTCAAATACCTTTACATCAATCATTTTCGAGTTAAGTGATACAAAAAAATCCACATATTAATCACTAATACACTTACTACAGAAAGAAACCCGACAGCACCCACATTCAGCTACGCTTCGTGACACTCCGTCTCAACAATTGCAAAGCTCGGCGATCTATTTCGAGACGTAGACCACGTGATCGCGCACTGGGCGATTCCGCCTTGTGCAGCAGTTACAGGGGCCGTCTCATATCAAGCGAAGTTACAACATGGAAGAGTTGGCTAATGCCGTTTTGGATGAATTTGGATTTCATTACGTCATTAAACCAAAACAATTACACATTATTGATTCCATTTTGAATTTGAAGGATACATTTGGGGTGTTATCGACAGGATACGGCAAAAGTATGTGCTACGTACTGCCTCCTCTTATGAGACGACCCCTGTAACTGCTGCACAAGGCGGAATCGCCCAGTCTCGAAATAGATCGCCGAGCTTTGTATGGAAGTAACCCAGGCAGTAACTTCCAGCAATGTTCATGTACATCCATTATAGAGGTACCCGTGACATACACATGTAAACATGTATGGAAGTAAGTTCAAGTAACCCAGGTAGTAACTTCCAGCAATGTTCATGTACATGTCCATTATAGAGGTACCCGTGACATAAACATGTAAACATGTATGGAAGTAACCCAGGCAGTAACTTCCAGCAATGTTCATGTACATCCATTGTAGAGGTACCCGTAACACACACATGTAAACATGTATGGAACTAACCCAGGCAGTAACTTCCAGCAATGTTCATGTACATCCATTATAGAGGAACCCGTAACACACACATGTAAACATGTATGGAACTAACCCAGGCAGTAACTTCCAGCAATGTTCATGTACATCCATTGTAGAGGTACACGTAACATACACATGCAAACATGTATGGAAGTAACCCAAGCAGTAACTTCCAGCACTGTTCATGTATATGCATTATAGAGGAACCCGTAACACACACATGTAAACATGTATGGAAGTAATTACCCAGGCAGTAACTTCCAGCAATGTTCATGTACATCCATTGTAGAGGTACACGTAACATACACATGTAAACATGTATGGAAGTAACCCAGGCAGTAACTTCTAGCAATGTTCATGTATATCCATTATAGAGGAACCCGTAACACACACATGTAAACATGTATGGAAGTAATTACCCAGGCAGTAACTTCCAGCAATGTTCATGTACGTCCATTGTAGAGGTACACGTAACATACACATGTAAACATGTATTGAAGTAACCCAGGCAGTAACTTCTAGCAATGTTCATGTATATCTATTATAGAGGAACCCGTAACACACACATGTAAACATGTATGGAAGTAATTACCCAGGCAGTAACTTCCAGCAATGTTCATGTACATCCATTGTAGAGGTACACGTAACATACACATGTAAACATGTATGGAAGTAACCCAAGCAGTAACTTCCAGCACTGTTCATGTATATCCATTATAGAGGAACCCGTAACACACACATGTAAACATGTATGGAAGTAATTACCCAAGCAGTAACTTCCAGCAATGTTCATGTATATCCATTGTAGAGGAACCCGTAACACACACATGTAAACATGTATGGAGGTAACCCAAGCAGTAACTTCCAGCACTGTTCATGTATATCCATTGTAGAAGAACCCGTAACACACACATGTAAACATGTATGGAAGTAATTACCCAGGCAGTAACTTCCAGCAATGTTCATGTACATCCATTATAGAGGTACACATAACATACACATGTATGTAAACATGTATGCCTATTACTGATTAAACCATCTTCCTTGCTCAGTATTTTTACAATGTTTGCAAACAAATAATTTCAAATTACTTGTACAGAACAAGAATACAACATGTACAGAATGTTTACCTGCATTAACGATGTACAGGTCAACATTTGTACAGAATGTTCACCTGCATTAACGATGTACAGGTCTACATGTGTACAGGTAACTGACAGACCAGACTGCACATCAGCTGATCATGTTCTGTCGCTCACCTTCTTGCATCTCAGACTAAACAAAGCACAACTCTCTACCCATCTCCACACAGGCAAGGCAGTCTTTACTATGAGCTAAATCAAGGCAGCCTGACGATAACCTCTCCTAAAATAATTCTAGGCAAGCAATCACATGGAGTTTCAAATAAAATTTACTGAAATGTTTATTTCCAGGGCATCAGTGTGCTGTTCACCTAAATCTTCATGGTGAATACTGAGGTAAGTGCAAGCAATTATTCCCCTTTTCCGACGAAGACTGGTAAAAGATAACGTATTAGTAATAAGAAAATTACAATTAAAACAATTATTATATATGCATAATGGTTCACTTCAGATGAACAGAGTTGGTAGAACATTCGTCTGAGGTGCTTGCATCGCAGGATCAAACCACCTCAGTGGATCCATTCTCCCATCAGGTTTTAACTCTGATTCAACCAGCGACCTACTGCTGGTATATCAAAGGTTATATCATGTGTTGTCTTGTCTGTGGGGAAAGTGCATATCAAAGATCCCCTGGTAATGGAAAAATGTAGCAGGTTCGACATCCAACAGCCGATGATTAATAAAACAATGTGCTCTAGTGGTGTTGTTAAACAAAACAAACTAACTTTTAACTCTAGTCAACAAACTGTGGTTGTGGGCACTGATAGATCCATGTAACAAACTAAAAGATTTGGACAGACTTTCTCCCGGGGTCTCGCTCACAGTGTTCACCTTCACCTTCATTTACAGTCTCAGTTTTCTTCTTTTCTCCTTTCTTTCACTCACTCAATCTCACTTCACCCCTCTTGTCTTAGCTTCATCCACCCCTCACTCACACTGTTTGACCTTCACTTGCCCCCCTGGCCTCTGTCATGTCACAGTCATGCCATAGGGTTTTACCTGCACATTCAGAACAAGCTGTTGTAGCGCACGCCCGTCGTGGGCACAAGAGCCGTCCATGACAGGAAAGGTATGGGGGGGGGGAGAGAGAGGAGGGACCACCTGCACTGGCAGGTGCAAGGGAGCACGGGCCTCTGTTAACTAAATCTGAATAAATACATTCACTCATCCCTTTTCAGCCACCCATACACCCCTACCTTCCTTCATTTTGTTTACTCACTTCCCCTCACTATATACAAATTATAACTACTTGTGATATCAAACAAACCTTTCTCGACATTATACTAGCTGTCTGTTGGTAGAAATATTTCACATCACCATTTTCGTGATAATCCAAAAACACAAAATCAAAATAACAACACAACAATCAGTGTCCTTCAGTTCGTAGTTTACTCCGTTATACTTATATCAGAAATCAAAACCATCTTCAACACATTCTACCTAATTTCACATCTCACATACAGAGTCTGATCTGAACCAGACAAGTGGCGAAAACGGCAGAAATAACTTGCTACTTTACTTCCAAGTGTATTTGGACAGGTATATTTGACCTACTTTTGCACATTTCTTTGGTTGTTATGGCCTCAGATTACAGTTATCTTACCATTTGGTTGTCAAAAATCCGGAAATTTGACCACGCAAGTAGTCTGCTGTTTGACTGTGATTATTTCATGGCAGACAGCTATGAAGTGGCAACTATTTGACTAGCCCGAGTACTCTGACTGTAAGAGAAAGAAAGAAAGAAGTGTTTTATTTAACGACGCACTCAACACATTTTATTTACGGTTATATGGCGTCAGACATATGGTTAAGGACCACACAGATTTTTTTAGAGGAAACCCGCTGTCGCCACATAGGCTACTCTTTTACGACAGACAGCAAGGGATCTTTTATTTGCGCTTCCCACAGGCAGGATAGCACAAACCATGGCCTTTGTTGAACCAGTTATGGATCACTGGACGGTGCAAGTGGTTTACACCTACCCATTGAGCCTTGCGGAGCACTCACTCAGGGTTTGGAGTCGGTACCTGGATTAACTGACTGTAAGAGAGCTAGACGGACATTCGGACATAAACACGCTCTCATTACAGTCAGAGACCAACCTATGTCTTTTTTGGGCAATTCCTGACTACCAAACGGTAGGCAACGAGTCCCGCTCTAATACCACAACAAATCCTATGTTTGACGTCAAATACCTTTACATCAATCATTTTCGAGTTAAGTGATACAAAAAAATCCACATATTAATCACTAATACACTTACTACAGAAAGAAACCCGACAGCACCCACATTCAGCTACGCTTCGTGACACTCCGTCGCAACAATTGCAAAGCTCGGCGATCTATTTCGAGACGTAGACCACGTGATCGTGCACTGGGCGATTCCGCCTTGTGCAGCAGTTACAGGGGCCGTCTCATATCAAGCGAAGTTACAACATGGAAGAGTTGGCTAATGCCGTTTTGGATGAATTTGGATTTCATTACGTCATTAAACCAAAACAATTACACATTATTGATTCCATTTTGAATTTGAAGGATACATTTGGGGTGTTATCGACAGGATACGGCAAAAGTATGTGCTACGTACTGCCTCCTCTTATGAGACGACCCCTGTAACTGCTGCACAAGGCGGAATCGCCCAGTATAGAAATAGATCGCCGAGCTTTGTAATTGTTGCGACGGAGTGTCACGAAGCGTAGCTGAATGTAGGTGCTGTCGGGTTTCTTTCTGTAGTATGTGTATTAGTGATTAATATGTGGATTTTTTTGTATCACTTAACTCGAAAATGATTGATGTAAAGGTATTTGACGTCAAACATAGGATTGTTGTGGTATTAGAGCGGGACTCGTTGCCTACCGTTTGGTAGTTAGGAATTGCCAAAAAAAGACATAGGTTGGTCTCTGACTGTAATGAGAGCGTGTTTATGTCCAAATGTCCGTCTAGCTCTCTTACAGTCAGAGTACTCGGGCTATCTGGCGGTAAGCGAGATAGACGGACGTTGATTGTCCGTCTATAGTCCGTCCCATCATTCTATAACAATGTTATTTGCTATGAATTCCAGTTTTGTTTGATGTAACAAAAAAGTAAAAGTGTTTTTGAAAAGAAAAAAAAAAAAAAAAAAAAAATATATCGGCTCAGAAATAAATAACTTGTAGTAAATTTCATAGTATGGGAAAAGGCGTTCCCTGTGAGACGGACTATAGCTCTCTTACCGTCAGAGTACTCGGGCTAATTTCCCTTTTACATTGATCATCACGTTTGAATTTTAGAATGCATGTATGTGGAATGGTGGTAAATGAATTTGTGTTGTAGATTTTTTATAACCAATTTGTATAATTTTGACCCAGTATGATATTGTACCAAATTTATACAATATTATAAAAAATATTATAAAAATCAATTTTTTTTAAGGGGGGAGGGGGTGTTGTACCATAGAACAAAATGTATGATTCTACATTACCAGAGTACTCTGCCATTTGAGACCTTGGTGAACATTTGGAAAGTTATATACTATTTCGCTCTTTGCCGTCAGAGACACTATTTAGCTCGAGTAACCTCTAAACTAAAGCTCCGTGTCATTAGATTTAGTGTGTGTGTGTGTGTGGGGGGGGGGGGGGGGGGGTATTTTAGACATAGTAGCTGGCTACCATTTGGTTGCCGGATTATTAAACAAAGTCTCCTCTAGCCCTCACCTACAACATATTGATAAGGGGAAAGGTAGAGATGACTCGAGCTCAGTCAGATTAAAATTAGCTCTACTGGTCTACCAGTAGATGTAACAGCATTGCGTGGACTCCCATGTCCAGGTGACATTTCATCTACAAATAACAATTTAAATATCGACCAATTACACTTCGCCTTTTATAGCGTTATTCGGGAGCATACAAATTCTAAAAATATCGGGCGAGACTATTTATGCAATAGGCGAACATTCAACATTGTATACTAGTATAAGCAGATTTTATGGCTATACCATCACGGGTTTTTATATATATACTTAACTCCAAAAGAAACGCGAATACGTAGATTGGAGGTTTTGAGTGCACTCATTGAAATACGTCCCAAAGTTCTTAAAATAATCGTTTCTATGAAAAACTTAAACAATTCGTAAAGATGAGATTTCATGTTATTGACATGTTAAAAATCGAGGTCGCATTGTCATTTGAAATGTCAAGGCCATGGCGCTTCTTCAATGGCGTCACATGCCACTCAAACATGTCCACTAATAGCGGGTGTGTCCGCCATTGCTGGCCATGACCGCCGCACACCTCCTACCCATGGAGAGGAAGTGGTTCCTGATGAAGGCCCTGGGCACGTTGTTGTAGGTGTCCACGACGGCCTGGCGGAGCTGCTGCTGTGTCACCACGGGAGCAGGGCGTTGGTTCATCATGCGCTGAACCTCGTCCCACAAGTGCTCGATGGGGTTCAGATCCGGGCTTAAAGCTGGCCAGTCCATTGTGATGATGTTGTGCTGTGCCAGGAATGCCTGGGTGGCCCGTGCCGTGTGTGGCCTGGCGTTGTCGTGCTGGTAAACCATCTGACGGTGACCCGCGAAAAAAGGCACCACCACAGGCGTGAGCACTTCGTCGATGTAGCGCTGTGCTGTGACGCCCCTGCCGCGTCCTCGGCCGTTGTTGTCGAAGATGACAGGTTGTACACGACGTCCCCAGGATATGGCACCCCACAGCATGACGGAAGGCCCTCCCCAACGGTCCCTCTCCATAACACACGCATCTGTGAAGCGCTCACCTCGACGCCTCCACACCCTCATACGACCGTCGGCCCTATCTAAGCAGTAGCGGCTTTCGTCGGAGAAGACGATGTTCTGCCACTGTCGGTTCCGCCACTGTCGATGCAGAACAGCCCAGTTGTGTCGTGCAAGGCGGTGTCGCTGTGTGAGACGTTGTCCAATGTACGGTCGACGACAGTTCAGATGGATGGCGATCAGACGACGTCGTACCGTGGTGTAGGAAACGGGGCGGTTGTGGGTTCCCACTGTCTGCCGGGCTGTTGTGGTGGCTGGTACGAACCGATCACGCATGTGAGTTCGGACGATGTAACGGTCCTGGCGCTGTGACGTCACTCTGGCACGGCCGCTACGTGGACGGTCGACGACGTTGTTGTTCTGTAGAAATCGGTATATGAGACGGTAGATTGTCGAGACATGGACACCGAAAGCACGTGCAACCTGCTTGGCATCCATTCCGGCCTCCAAATTCCCCAAAGCTCTATGTCTGGAATCAGCGTTAAGTCGTGGCATCGTTGTATCGCTACTCGTAAAATTAGTTGAACATTGCTGTCTGGCGTTTCTTTTATACCCAGGCCTGGTAGTGTTTCACGTGCAATTCGCATCTTTCATGATCCACCCGTTTTGCATTCCAGATCGATTTTGGTCGTCAATTTCAGCACGTGCGTGACGTCACACTGTACTCGTTTTTTTCATGCGTTATGTGGAATTGGATACGCTGACAAGATGGCTATTGGTCAACTTAATCGATTTGTACATAGTTTATTCAAATGTGGTTTTTTTAATATTTTAACATTTTCGCGTTTCTTTTGGAGTTAAGTATATATATAATTTTATATTGAAATTAGTTTCCGGCATACTTTGTAATTCACCCGAATCATTTCGTATACCCTCGGCATAATCCCGAATGTTTTCTACTTTTTTTCCAAATCTCTGGCATGATTGTGCAAGTTAGGTCAGGTAAAGTTTCTACGTCAACCACATCAACCACAAATGTCATAATTTACATTGACGTTTTAAAAAACATTTCTTGTTTTGTCCTTTTGTGGTTATACCCTTAGCTCAAATATAGTGTCCCTTGCTCGGCAGGATTACAGGATCTATTCCCACTGTAGCATCCTCTAAACTCTTTCATTATTAGCACCAACTGAAAAATCGATATCAAATCAACATTACACTGTAAATGAGTACTGTTGAATAAAATGACTCTCATACCATGTTCAGCACCATATAAGTTATGTTAGTGTGAACAAGACTGTCATGTTCGGTCGAACTGCTATAAAGGCCACCTTTATTTAACAACCACTCGTTTCCTCTTCCTCCTTCCTCTTCCACTCCTTGCGTTCTTCTTCGTTGGAGTCGGGTCGCCATATACCCGATATAAGTAACCCGGAACTCCATCAGAGCCCCAAAGCTGGCTATCAATCCCCCCAGGTGGGAGGGGGTGGGGGCAACTCGAGAGCGCACGTAGACACGTCTAGTTGCATCGCGAAATCAGCTGGGAGTCATTTTGCAAGTAAGGTTTTCACTGGTCGAATGAACCCCTGCGCGTGCTGTAATACTACAATAATCTTATGTTTGGTGTTAAATACCTTTACATTGATCATTTTCGAGTTTGCAGATAAAAGATAAAGTTAGTTTGTTTTGTTTTGTTTAACAACACCACTAGAGCACATTGATTTCTTTGGATGTCAAACATTTGGTAATGCTGAAACGTCTTAGAGATAAAACCCGCTACATTTTTTCCCCATTAGTAGCAATGGATCTTTTATATGCACCATCCCACAGACATGATATTTAAGTGTAACGTCAACCATAGGATTATTGTTGTATTAGAGCGGGAATATTTGCCTACTTCGTGGTAGGCAAAATCCCTCGTTTTTATTATAAAGTTGTCTCTGACGGCCGAAAGTGATTGTAACTCTCCTAATGGCCAGCTAGCTCTCGGGACAGATTATACCTTTTCGGTGTTATATCACAGACAAATACACACATACACACACATATACACATACACGAACATAAGAAATCACATAAACACACATACACGCACACACAGACACACATACACACACATACACACAAACACACACATACACATACATACACACATACACACACAAACAAACACACACACACACATACACATACATACACTAGAGCTGCAACGAATACACCATGTGGCGAATACAATACATATCAAGAATATGAGGTTTCGAATACGAATAAATATTAACGAATACCAATATTTACAGTGAATCTACCAATACTGTACTACTGACTTCCTGAATGAAGCAAGCCACCAGTGAACACAAGTCAAAAATAGCATTTAAATAGTAGGATGTATTTGATAACATTAAACTTTGGAATGTTAGACATTGAAAATTAAAAAATTAAATGTCAGTTATAAAAACAAAATTCTAATAAAAATAAAATTAACAAAACGAAAAAAACAATTAATAATAATAATAAAGATATTAAAAAAAACCCACGAATATATTCGGTTCTTTGGGCACCTAATAACGAATACGTATCGTGGATAGCCTGTATTCGGTACACCGAATACATGGGTGAAGTGTTGCAGCTCTAACATACACACACATACGCGCGCACACACACCAACGCACATACACACACATACATACACACACATATATACGTACACACACGCACGCACGCACGCACAGACACACACATACACAAAACAAAACAACTCACACTATAAGAAATGATTGTAGTAAATAATTAAATAACACAACAGTCTTGAAGCAGGGGACATTTTGTTTTCAAAATCTTGATGGTCGATATTTCTAGTCAGTTAAAAATTGATTAGCAACTACTGCTCAATATTTTAAAATTGTGTAGCGTTCTCTGAAAACTGCGTTGCGAATCGCGACGCGATCCTGAAACCAGTCGAATTCGTAATCAGCTGATCATTAGCCTAATTGCACTAAACTTAGGGTAGACATAATTTAAATATATATATATATATATATATATATATATATATATATATATATATATATATATATATATATATATATTGCCATTTAATATAGTAGTTTTTAATGCTAACTTCCGTAATCATGTGCTGATATAGTTTAACCAATCATAATCATTGCTGAAATGCCGTCAATGAAGTATTTCGTATAACATATAACATGCCTCGAATTAGCCACAATTTAGCGGCGAATGCGACCATAATTTGATGTTTGCGCCTAAATAAATTGCCTTAATCGCACTGCGCGACCTGAACTTAAACCATTATTCTATTTTGTTTTATTTAGCTACAGTTAGCAACTGCACCTCCAAAAGCACTCACTTGTAACGGATCACGGGTATTTTAATTTACACATGCAGGTGCGGATTCAGGCGGGGGCGCAAGGAGCCCTCTCCCCTATTTTTGTCTAACAATATATATATATATTACAAAATATACAAAAATGCAAAGTTTTACAAAACAAAGACGAATATATTGTTAATATGATGGCCCTTATGTCCACCTGTCAAAGTACTTTAAATTTTATTTTCAAAAACAGCAACGTGTTTTGATCCCCCTCTATTAAAAAATTAAGGATCCGCGCCTGACATGGTCTTGTTCTCTCTAGTATCTACTACGAAACCACCTGTAATCTTCTTTAAGAGACGTCATTGTGCGATTACTCGTACCGACTTGTCACATGCGAGAACACCTAACTCTAACTTTAGTTTTATACGTTCTGATTTTGTAGGTCATATTTTGTCGAGCACGGACGTTGTGGTAGATAATGGGTCAAAATTCGGACAGAATGTTCAAGTTCATCTCATTGGTTAATAAATTAACGAACTTTTACAAAACAAAGACGAATATATTGTTAATATGATGGCCATGCTTATGTCAAACATGTTTATTAACAAATACACGGTGAATGCTGTTTGTCTTTGTTTTGTAAAAGTTCATTACATCATCGACCAATGAATTATTTTGCCTAAATTGTGAGCCGTAACTTCCACAACTTCCGTGTTCGACAAAGTGTTTTTATGTATGGTCTCACTACACATTTGTCATCTGCCATTGAAATCCATGTTAAATTGCCCAACGTCAAATGAAGATTGCCAATAGAGCGGGTTCTCGTTGGCACTAACAACATACACCATTGCGAACATACATTATATAAGCATTTATTTTCACTCCATAATTGAGAACATTTCCGTCTGAGTTGTTTGCTATAAGACCGTATCTGGCTGTAGTATCGGTCCGAACAGGTGGTTCATTAACCGATTCACTCCAGCTATCTCTTGCGCTATACACTCAAGCCCCAAAACGTCAATGCACAATATTACAAAAATGGCATGGTAAAAATACAGTCAGAAGGCTTACCACTAAACATACATATTGTTTTAATTCTTCGCCAATTCCCAGAAGTGTATATGTGAACCACAACACATGCCACAATTAGGAACTCTAGTGGACCATGATGAATGAACTATCACCCGGAAGTCAACTGTGTAGTGAGACCTATCATAACCATTATTTAATTTGATTGGAGAAAAATAAAGTGAATGAAAAGCGTGTAAGTATCCAATCTAATTAAAATTAGCTCCACTATTACATGTGGATCTAACACCAGCCAGTTGGAGCTCATGTCCACCAATCAAAACCTTACTTGCAGAATCCTGCCAGTGATTTAAAAATAATTTGAAAACATTCCGAATTATCCTGAGGGTATATGACATGTTTCGTGTGAATTACGAATGCCTTAAAACATGTTTTATTTTATAAAATAAATAATTTGTAATGTAAAACTGAAGACTGATTTAGTTGGGTTTTTTTTTATAAATAAATAAATATTTTTTAATGTAAAATTGAAGACTGATAACCCATCCTGTACGTATTGGTATGGTTCGCTGTACTGCGGCCACTAAAATAGACTCGCCCGATATTTTTAGAACTTGTATGCTCCCAAATAACGTTATAAAAGGCGACGTGTGATTGGTCAATATTTAAATTATTATTTACAGACGAAATGTTACCTGGACATTGGGGACTACGCAGTGTTGTTAGTTTTAAATCACTGGCAGGATTCTGCAAGCAAGGTTTTGATTGGTGGTCATGAGCTCCAACTGGCTGGTGTTAGATCCACATGTAATAGTGGAGCTAATTTTAATTAGATTGGTAAGTATCCAACATGATCTACTTTGGTATTTTGCGTCTGCTGTTATTCAGAGTTTCAGCAGATAATCGATTATTTCGTAAACACAAAAAAGAAGATAATTAGTCGGCAGGGTCTGTAGAACGATAATTGATTGCACACGTGTGATATCAACAAACACAGCAACAACGTTAACTGCATAAGCTAACATTGTTCTGTTTAACCTGCAGTGTCCAAGAAGAGGTTACCGTTATGCAAAAGTTCCTGAACCTAATAAGGATTATGAACTGCAGCAGTTTGATTCTTATAAAGATCATCCAAGGGCAACTAATTGCACCGTACAACTAATTGCACCGTACAACTAATTGCACCGTACAACGCAACAGGTCTCAGAGAAATAATTTTAAGGGCGCAAGCACTGCGCCAGTCTCAAAGAAAAAACAGTACAATACAATGAATGGTCTAAAAATCACGTGCTACATCGGTGACGTTACCAGAGCTGAGGCAGAAGGAATTGTGATTGGAGAAGGGCGTAGCATGACGAAACTCAGCATGGTGACGAAGGCTCTCTGCGCGAATGCTAAGATCAAGTATAATGATTTGCGTGACAGTGTCAACATTGAGTATGGCACATTGCATCTGAAGGATGGAAGCGTGTATTCTATTCATGCAGACAGCAGGTGGCCGCAGCTACGGTTCCGAACTATACTCATGGCGGTAGTGTCGAAGTGCAACAAAGGGGATGAAAAAAACTGGAAGAGACAGATGAAAGATCTGCACACAAATATATTATATGAAGCGGACAAGGCACGTTTAAGATCTCTCGCCATACCTCTCCTGGGATCAGGTAAATGTTTGAATCTTATATTTCTCTCTTTAACGACAATGTTTGTATCTCCGTTAAAAAACCAAGCAATCCTTTTTATTTAAGGATACCGCCAGTATATTAATTGAACGTGTTTATTAACATTATTTCGTTTTAAATTCAAGTACGGTTTTTTGCATGTTTTCGTTTTCATGAACAATCCTTTTTTTGAGTATCCTTTCCCTTCATATAAAACTTCGTCTGGAAAACAATACACCCTCCTCCATACTTAAAATTTCAACGTGTATCTTCGCTAAAACGTATTCGTACGAAACGGGGGGGGGGGGGGGGCGGGGGGGGGCAGGGGGGGGGGGTCAACTGCCCATCCAGGTCCGGAGCAAATCCTCAAATTCGAGCAAACAAAATAGAGATATTCGGGCAAAATTAGCTTACCTGAGACCTTTTCATCATGGATTTCCATTATTCTAACCGCAGAATTAGCTGTAATCCATGTAAAAATGCGTAGTGATTCGTTTGTAACCATATGTCGCCGTTTGGCAGTAATGCTAATATGAATAAAAGTTGTTATCCAGATTCGGGCATTTTCTTTTAATTCGGGCAAAAATCAGCTTGCCCCCCTCTCACCTACAAAAATGGAGCCCGTACGCCCATGTTGAACACCTCAATGCGTTTAATCACAGGAGAGATGTAAAATGTCTACCTACATATTACTACTGATATAGCTTTTTGATTTTGTTGTTTACAGGAAGAGCAGGAGCTTCCATCGACGATGCTGCTGATTCATTAGTACAGTCACTCTCCCGATTTAAACCCAATTGTTTGAAACGCGTTCTGGTTGTGAGCCAGGTTCCTAATAACATAGTACAGCACTGCAAAGGGATGTTTTTAGAAGAGTTTGGTGACAGCACAATGGTATTGCAGCAGAACAGATCCTCGGGCAGAGACGTTCATGGTAATCAGCGTATAAACGTAGAGGCACAGACACTTGATCGTAATGTAACTTGGGAGGCGTCGGCGGGCCACTTGGAATAATACTCCTACACAACTGGTGTAACCACGACGTTTAATATCCCAGTTGTGGGTTACTGGTGGGGAAAACCCAATCGGAAAATAGGTCCACCGAGGGGAAACCCCAATTAGAGAATGTGTCCACCAAGAGGGTTCGATCAGCTCAGTTGGTAGAGCACCGGACTCTCGTTTTGAGAGTATGTGGTTCGAATCCCCTCAGTGGAGGTTGATTTTTCTGATACATTTGGAGCCGACGTAGGGGACTGGGTGTGTTCTTAACACAAGAATACAATTATAACTCAGTTAGAACCCGTAACAGTTCAGCCGAGCTAGATCTCACACCTTATTAGAGAGGAAACCCGCTATAATATGTTCACAATCAACAACACACACGTACCCAAAGGCACCCGCGCATACATTTACCTGTAAAAACATGATACAAATTCAAAATAACATACCACACATATTCCACATTCACATACTAAACTCCAGTAAAAAGGCACTAATAAGTTTTAGTTGTTATTGATATCGCATGTGTGAGGTTGTTATATAACTCGCAATAGCCTTTATCCGTGTATACAGGTCAGGCCTGGTGCTTATAAAACTTTTATAGAATTCATACTCGAGACTCTAATAGAGTCTGAAACACTAATGCCATGACAACGCCATACAAATTGTATGCGTGTGACGTCATTAGAAATTGAGTCAGGGCCCATATTTTCGAAGCCATCTTAGCGTTACGAAATCGTAAAACCGTCGTAGGTTGTGACGTCACTACAGCACACGCCATAGTGACGTCATAGCTTACGATGATTTTACGATTTCGTAGGCTAAGATAGCTTCGAAAATATGGGCCCTGGACTCTAAAACGTTTTACAAGCACGGGCCCTGGGGTTACTTATTGCCTTCCAGTTATAAAAAACCCATTTAAATATTGTAGTTTTTTTCTCATATATTTTCTACAGCCACAAATTTTACTACATGAATATGCACAGTTTACACACATCCACACACAAAACATACCGCACACAAAATAACATATGCTACATACACAACTTAGGGTAATAGGTTAACGAAGTAGGTTATTGCTTTATCCTGTGGTGATAAGGATGAGAAACTCCATTCGTTCTGCAATGGATAAAGCGGACAACGTACTTATTAACCAGGGGGCGGGACGAAGTAGTAAAACGCTCGCTTTATGTGCGGTCGGTGTGGGATCGATCTCCGTCGATGCACCCATTGGGCTATTTCTCGTTCCAGTCAGGATGTGGTATGTGCTATCCTGTCTGTAAGATGGTGCATATAAAAGATCCCTTGCTGCTAATGAAAAAACAACTGTTGCGGGTTTCCTCTCTAAGATGTCAAATTACCAAATGTTTGACATTCAATAGTCGATGATTAATAAATCAATGTGCTTTAGTGGTGTCGTTACACAAAATAAAGTTTTTTTTAGCAGCCATACCTCGTACTTCGTTAATGGAGAATACCTTTATCTCTCTATTCATTTTTGTACAGCGCTCGCCTGATGCGTGATCGATCTAGGATCGATTCCCGTCAGTGGGTCCATTGGGCTATTTCTCGTTCCAGCCAGTGCTCCATAACTGGTGTAACAAAGGCTGTGGTATGTACTATCCTGTCTGTGGGATGGTGCATATAAAAGACCCCTTGCTGCTAATCGAAAAGAGGGTTTCCTCCCTCAATATCTGTGTGGTCCATAACCATATGTCTGACGCCATATAACCGTAAATAAAATGTGTTGAGTGCGTCATTAAATAAAACATTTCTTTCCTTCCTTCCTATTAATTTGTGATTTAGGAGATGATCTATATCTACATTTTTTTTTTAAATCCCACTGCCCCCTTTCCTTTCTTTCCCTTGAATTCCATCTTAATTCTTCCCGATCTGGCAGCTCCTACTATCTTTCAACTTCTTTCGCTCTCCACATCCCAGTCCTCGTCTCTACAACCATGACAGGTGCTTGTCTCTTGTGGCCAACCACGCCACACACCTGCCATTTCCCATCAGCTAAAATATATACACATTTTTATATACCGTGCCGATTATAGTCCTCTTTGAATTTCATTTTAGCACCTTCAACATTAACAGCTAACACACCATCTGACTGTAAAGGCAGCAGACCAGTGGACATGCACGTATTTCAAAATGGCCTTAAGTTTAAGGTGCATCTGATGAACATTTTCGAGGTTAATGCACAAGTGATAGTAACTGAAGAAGGTTCACACTTGAATGATATGAGTCTTGTCACACAGACGTTGTATAAACAACAAGGCTTGGAGCATAACGAGTGGAGAGAGAAACTTTTGAGTAAATACGAAACTCTGAAGGTTGGACAAGTGTACGTGATGAGGATGCATACAGAATTACCTTTCATATATTCATTCATCGCAATTATGTCTCAATATCTTGCCAAAAATTAAGTGAGGTGGAAGAAGGAAATGACAGAGATCTATTCAAATATTGTCAGAAAGGCAGATGAAATGAGAACCAGAGCCGTTGTCATGCCTTTGCTTGGAAGTGGTGAGTGTCTATTTTGTTTCATTATTATTGCCCGTTATAGTGTTCCCAGCTCCATCCACACACATTCGGTTTTGAAAGGCTCGAGTATTTCTGTCGGTTTTATATGATGTATGCAAACCAACTGCTCATATTTCGAGACCCATTCCCTTAATTGAAGAAAAGCAATGCAGTAGTGCAATTGTTTAGGAAACAACACTCAATACACATGCCCATATAGGTTATAAATCAGTATGACTCTGGACACTTCATCATGCTTAATGGTGCGATTCACACACGATATAGTATAATTTTGTATTACTAATTATTCAAAACTGAAAGCCTGCAACTGGTATGCCAAAAGCGATGGCATGTGCCGTCGTGTGTGTAAAAAGGTACATTAGTAAATATTGAAAAAAAGCAGCCTATGCGACTAACGTATTTCTTCTTCAACAGTTTACAAATTGACTCAGATTTTTAAAATTGGAATCCAAGATCTCATGATTCTATGCTCTTTTTTAAACTCAGTCTACAGATACAATTTATAAAATTAATAAAAGTAATATGACTTTCATATGTGATGAATAACATTCGTGTTCCAGTTCAATCAACAGGCAGAGCAGGTGCTCCAGTCGAGTTGGCGATAGACGTTTTACTTAACTCGATGTCGACAGAACCCAGAGATTACTTCGAGGAAGTTCACTTGGCTGTTACGGACGAAACGATTTACGACAAGGTTGTGAAGGAATGTCAGAAGCTAAATTCTAAACCAGCAACAGAGTCGAATGATGCCTGGATTTCCAGTAAGTAATCGTATTTAATAAGGAATATACAAATACAAACTCTACGTCAGCATCAGAGTCGAAGGAGGCCTGGGTTTCCAGTAAGTAACCATATTTAATAAGGAATATACGAATACAAACTCTACGTCAGCATCAGAGCCGAAGAAGGTCTGGGTTTCCAGTAAGTAACCATATTTAATGAGGAATATACGAATACAAGCTCAACGCCAGCATCAGAGCCGAAGGAGGCCTGGGTTTCCAGTAAGTAACCATATTTAATGAGGAATATACGAATACAAGCTCAACGCCAGCATCAGAGCCGAAGGAGGTCTGGGTTTCCAGTAAGTAACCATATTTAATGAGGAATATACGAATACAAGCTCAACGCCAGCATCAGAGCCGAAGGAGGTCTGGGTTTCCAGTAAGTAACCATGTTTAATGAGGAATATACGAATACAAACTCAACGCCAGCATCAGAGCCGAAGGAGGGCTGAGTTTCCAGTAAGTAACCATATTTAATAAGGAATATACGAATACAAACTCAACGCCAGCATCAGAGCCAAAGGAGGTCTGGGTTTTCAGTAAGTAACCATATTCAATAGGAATATATGAATACAAACTCTACGCCAGCATCAGAGCCGAATGAGGTCTGAGTTTTCAATAAGTAACCATATGTAATAAGGAATATACGAATACAAACTCAACGCCAGCATCAGAGCCAAAGGAGGCCTGGGTTTCCAGTAAGTAACCATATTTATTAAGGAATATACGAATACAAACTCTACGCCAGCCTCAGAGCCGAATGAGGTCTGGTTTTTCAGTAAGTAACCATATTTATTAAGGAATATACGAATACAAACTCAACGTCGGCATCAGAGCCGAAGGAGGCCTGGGTTTCCAGTAAGTAACCATATTTAATAAGGAATATACGAATACAAACTCAACGCCAGCATCAGAGCCGAAGGAGACCTGGGTTTCCAATAAGTGAACATATTTATTAAGGAATATACGAATACAAACTCAACGCCAGCATCAGAGCCGAAGGAGGCCTGGGTTTCCAGTAAGTAAACATATTTATTAAGGAATATACGAATACAAACTCAACGCCAGCATCAGAGCCGAAGGAGGCCTGGGTTTCCAGTAAGTAAACATATTTATTAAGGAATATACGAATACAAACTCAACGCCAGCATCAGAGCCGAAGGAGGCCTGGGTTTCCAGTAAGTAAACATATTTAATATGGAATATACGAATACAAACTCAACGCCAGCATCAGAGCCGAAGGAGGCTTGTGTTTTCACTAAGTAAACATATTTATTAGAATCCTTCTAGTCCATACAGACTGTCTGTCAATCCGTCTGTCTGTTCGTCTGTCCCAAATATAGTTTTCCAATATTTTCACAATGCCTCAAGATATTGAGATAAGCTTTATTTTGCAGTTTCAGATTAATTTTGACTTTCAATACGATTTGCCCATTTTGGACAAAATTATGGCCCTTGAAATTAGGAAATACGAAGGTTCTTGGGCGCGGTAGAGGACATTATCACAAATACTGTTTTAGCAGTACTATAAGAATTCTGGATAAATTTGAATTATAGCCTTTTCGCTCTATAAACCAATGTACTACTGAAACGTAAATCGAAAACGCCTATTCTAGAAGAGAGTACAATTAATGCAAACACAAGAATGAGAGAGACAGAGAGACAGAGAGAGAGAGAGACAGAGACAGACATATACAGACAGACTGTGTGTGACAGACAGATGGACATTGCGGGTCCTTTTGCACTTTTCATTTGGTGTGTTACTGTCAGTACCATACAGAGCCCGCATGTGTTTTTGAAAGGGGAGGGCACTGTCAGTGAGATGGCTCGAGGGATAGAAATTTGATGACTTGAAGGGTCCGAATCTTTTAGTGGGAGTTCGGGGGCATGCTCCACATTTTGAGTTTCAAGTGTTCAAATATGGCACGCCGTGGTATGTGATTTTGTGTCTGTGTGAAAATGTATATAAAAGATCCCTTAATGGAAAAATGTAGCGGGTTTCCTCTGATGACCAAGAGTCAGAAATACCAAATGTTTGACATCCAATTGTGCTCTAGTGGTGTCGTTAAACAAAACAAACATTTTGTTTCATTGCCAATGCACAATGCTAATTAAAAGTACTTCTTCCTCAAAGGGGCGGGACGTAGCCCAATGGTAAAGCGTTCGCTTGATGCGCGATCGGTCTAGGATCGATCCCCGTCGGCAGGCAAATTGTCGTGGTGCACTGGCTGGAACGAGAAATAGTCCAATGGGCCCACCGACAGGGATCGATCTCAGACCAACCGCGCATTGAGCGAATGCTTCACCACTGGGCTACGCCCTGCCCTCTGTTGTGATAGAGTCTAGCTCGAGTGTCCTCTGTCGTGTTTCTATTATATGTGAGAATAACGTTAGAGATGACTGTGTGTAATACTTCAAGCTAGATGTAGTCTTGGGGGTATGAGCCCTGACCGTCTGTCGGCTGCTTTTACACAGAAAGGAGAGCTGATCTTAACCATATATATGGTTTCAACTCCCAATGTAGGAGACCTGCCACTTTATAACGTGCACCACTTTATAACGTGCACCACTTTTATAGCGTGTATCAGTACAGGCGCAAAAACCCTTTCTGTGGCATCCGTAAACAAAGGAATGTTTGAAGGCACACACGGATGTGCAAATGATAATGTATATACTACTCAAAAGAATTTAAGGGTCAAAAATTTATAACCAAATAAGTTTCAGAGTGTATTAGATTGATGATGTAAACTACACCAAAAATTTAATTTATTGTTCCATATTTACAAAAAAACACAAATAAACGTCACTGTATACAAGAAAGTCACATGACATGCTGTCAAAGTTGAAGGTTGTCAAACATGGATTTTACACATTAGAACATTCGTTTAATAGTGTGTGAATCCACCCCTGGCGCGAATACACTCGACACATCGTTGCCTCATGCTGTTGATCAGACGTCTGAAGAACTCTTGGGGAATGGCCTGCCACTCTGCCATAAGAAGTTGACCCAGGTCATGAAGGTTGGCCGGAGGGGCATGGTTATCCCGAACTCTCCTGCCTAATTCGTACCAGGCGTGCTCTATTGGGGCCAATTCAGGCGAATATGCTGGCCAATCCATCCTGGCGATACCTTGTTGTCTGAGAAAGTCCGTTACCACCCTGGCGCGGTGGGGTCTGGCATTGTCATCCTGCAGAACTGCCCCGCCGCCAATCTGCTGAAGGCCTGGGAGAACCAACGGCCGGACAATCTCATTCAGATAGCGGATTCCATTCAGATTGCCATCCACCACATAGAGGGGGTCCTGTGGTGGATAGAGATGCCGCCCCACACCATGACGCTGCCACCACCGAACCGGTAACGTTGTCTAACGTTAACGTCAGCGAAGCGCTCCCCAGGACGTCTATAGACACGAACCCGACCGTCGTTGAACTGGAGACTAAACCTGGACTCATCAGTGAACATCACTCGACCCCACTGAACACGTTGCCACCGCAGATGAAGTGTGCACCAGTGAAGTCTGGCCGTTCTGTGACGTGGTAGGAGTGGTGGTCGAACAGCCTGGCGATGGCAGCGTAGATTATTGGCTCTCAGACGATTGTGTATGGTTTGATCAGACACTCGAGTTCCAGTCGCAGTCCGCAGATTGTCACGTAATCAGCGTGCAGTGGTTGTGCGTTGACGTAGAGCCATATTGGTGATGCAGTGGTCCTCTCTATTTGTAGTGCTTCGGGGTCTTCCCGAACGTGGACGATTTCGAACAGAATTCGTTGCTTGGTACCGTTGCCACAGTCGGCCAACGACACTCTGACTGACACCAAGTCTCAGAGCAACATTTCTTTGCGTATTGCCATCCTGAAGCCAAGCAACAGCCCTTCCTCGATCTTCGATAGTCAGTTGACGTCGTACCATTGTCGAATTTGGAGTGTGCACCGTACACGAACGCAAGCTCCAATTATACGGAAATTCAGCATTGGGAACATGGAATACACATGCAAAGCGTACAAATGAAGCGCTTTGTGAAAAAGCAAGTTATGGACACTTAGCAGACCTTTCGCTTTCGCCCTAATTTACGTGCAAATGTAAGCATGTTTTCGCCATTAGAACTAGTCGACAGTGTCAATGACAGTGGATTTTAATTCATTTATGGGTTGCTTAGACCCACTTTCGTCAAAATGGAACAATACCATGCGTGACATTATGGTCTAGCTAATATAATTGACATTCAGAAAATAATGTCGAAAATATCGTCTGACCCTTAAATTCTTTTGAGTAGTATATATATAGTGCAGCAAACGACTGTAAGTATTTTACAAACATATTGCTTAAATTATTTTAAAGTGCTCTAAAAAAAAACAATGAAGTTGGAGAGTTTACAGCTGTCATTACAAGTTTCCTCGTCAGAAGGTATCTTGATTATTATATTATGGTAACAGCATCCAGGATTGTTACCTTTTTATTGTTCAATTTCTGCAGGTAGCAGAGTCTCAGGCTTCGTTGCAGGATTCCAACAACCTCAGCAAGTCGACGGTGAGCATTTAACACTCACTAGCTCTGAAAATCAAAATACAAAAGATGCTGCCACGACAGAAAACGAAACCAGTTTTTGTGATATTTCAAAGCGTGGAGAAAAAGCAGTTGGTAATGAAGAAATCACAGGCGATATTTGTGTTATCTGCATAGACAGCATCAGTAAACCCAAAAGACTCAGCAAATGTGGACACGTGTTTTGTTGTGGTTGCATTTTGAAGTCTTCAAGCCAGTGTGTCCCATCTGCAACGCCATATATGGAGTGATTATTGGTAATCAACCACCAGGTGACATGACGTTCAACCGTGACCTGGTCCACAGTCTTCCTGGACATCCTCACTGTGGAACCATTTGCATCACCTATCAGTTTGATGGTGGAACGCAAGGTGTAAGTAATCCCTGATTAAACATATCTGTCGTTTTCTCAATTATTATTTCACAACAAAAGCATTTTCGGAGGGTGGGAGTGGGGGTGGGGATTGGGATTGGGAAAGATGAATTCTGCGCCTACCAAAAACTCCTCCAAAGGTTTTCTTTAAGGGTTTTTTCAGGATTTTTGTTGTTGTTTGTTGTGTTTATTTGTTTTTGTTGTTGTTTGTTGTTGTTGTTGTTGGTTGTTGTTCTTGTGTGATTTTAATTTATTCTCCAGACTTTCTTACCATTTGTAACACCTGACAGGGGGCGGAACGTAGCCCAGTGGTAAAGGGCTCGCCTGATGCGCGGTCGGTCTGGGATCGATCCCCGTTGGTGGGCACATTGGGCTGAATCTCGTTCCAGCCAGTGCACCACGACGGGTATATCAAACGCCGTGGTATGAGCTATCCTGTGAGTGGGATAGTTCATATAAACTATCCCTTGCTACTAGGAAATGTTTTATTTAACGACGCACACAACACATTTTATTTACGGTTATATGGCGTCGGACATATGGTTACGCACCACACAGACATTGAGAGAGGAAACCCGCTGTCGCTACTTCATGGGCTACTCTTTTTCGATTAGCAGCAAGGGATTTTTATATGCACCATCCCACAGACAGGATAGCACATTATGCACATACCACGATCTTTGATATACCAGTCGTGGTGCATTGGCTAGAACGAGAAATAGACCAATGGGTCCACCGATGGGGATCGATCCTAGACGAAAGCGCATTAAACGAGCGCTTTACCACTAGGCTACGTCCCGTCCCTATCACTTTTGGTACCATAATACAGCTTCTTCCGGTGTGTTGTTGTAGTTGTCCAGGTAATGTATCTCAGCTGCTGGAGATTTTTGCAGTCTTGGATGACATGTTCCGTCGTCGAAAATGTTAATGATTTTGTTGTTTAGAATTATTCAAACCTCTCAGTTCATTTCAGTTTTATTAATTTCAGCCCAAACATCCTAACCCAGGCAGTCTGTACACTGGAACGAAGCGTAAAGCTTATTTACCGGACTCGCCCGAGGGAAACAAAGTTCTTGGTCTGCTACAGATAGCGTTCGACCGCGGGGTGACCTTTGCGATCGGAACAACCGGAAGAGAAGACGCCATAACGTGGAATGACATTCATCACAAAACTCGTTGCGATGGTGGCGCAAGGGGGTAAGCCAATCACATGACGTTTTAATCAGCATCGATCAACTCAGAATCTTTCTAAACTTAAGAGTCTTGGCCAAGTTGAGGATTGTCAGTCTCATCGGAATAACATCTTACTGAGAACTATGACTTTAGGTCTCAGTCAGTAGACCTGATGAAAACCAATGTTATCGCATGTCATGGTGACGTTTCGTTCTTGGAACATATCAGTTTCTCCAGAAAAGTGAACATACAAAGGTTCATTTTCCTCTTATTCTTCTTTTTTTTAATTATTAAATGTCAGTTTGAAACTAACAATTAGGTTTTTTTAAATAATAATAATAATAAAATAATACAATCAGCACATTTTATAATGTTAATAAAAAATAATAGGACCTCCTTCGGCCCGCGTGGTTTATTGTTCAACAATCGACAGTGAACCGTATATTCTCCATTACTGAATAATTCAGTGTTTTAAGACTAAGAAATGCATTGGAGTAGGCCTATGTAAAAAAAAAAAAAAAAAAAAACCCACACCCAAAAACAACTCATATAACAATAAATAAATTTAGAAAACCCCCCACCCCAAAACCCAAAACTAAACAAAACAAAACAAAAGCAAAAAAGAGAGTCCTAATTTATGAAAAGAGCTCCGCCATTCTCCACAGCAGTGTCCCACGTAACTTGAAACAAAAAAGTTTTTTTTTTTCCTTCTAGACTGCCCAGCTCACATATCACCAATAGTTGGGCAGACATGTTACGAAATGTTTTCACACAGACAAGCAGAAATCTGGAAATCCTCTAAAAGTATTATCCCATCTAAAATATGTACAGAACGTGCCTTTAACTGTATACATGTTTTTATTTACATTTCCATATACATGTTTTAAATGGTGTCATGTTCTTTGTATTATTAATTTATTGAGAAATAAATATTGTACTGTCGAAAAAACAGGAAGTCAACAACTTTGCATCTATAACTGTTTGCAGACGTTATATAAATAATACCTTCGCCATGTTGTCTTTCTCAATACCACGAAAGAAAGAAACAGTTTTTCAAATGACAAGAAATTGTAAAAAAAGCTGATAATTAATTAATCAATGTGCTCTAGTGGTGCCATAAAACAAAAAGAAACTTTAGCTTTATAACTAGCTTTAGCTTTAAAAGGCATTCATAGCATCATCCAGTTACATTTTGAAGACTGATAATATAATTTGGTATATTATGTTTTAGGTGGAAACAAATGCTTGCAGAAGCATTCCAGATTATGTTGGGGTTTTTAAAACCGGTTCAGTATACAAAATACTATGAGGCCCTCGATAAGTGTCATAGATGTAGAACTGGGTTTTTTTTTTCCTTTACAATGACTATAATTAAAAGGAGTGTCTGTTTCACCTTAAAAAAATTAATTCTTAATTTGTTTTGTTTTGTATAACAACACCACTAGAGAACATTGGTTTCTTAATCATCAGCTATTGGGTGTCAAACATTTGGTAATTTTGACATAGGAATGAATGTTTAACGACACCCCAGCACGAAAAATACATCGGCTATTGGGTGTCAAACTATGGTAATGCAAAAAAATAAAGTGATGATCAACATCAATATAACAATTCAAGATTTAAATAAAAACAGTGTAAAGAACTGTGCAAAAATACAAATATCACAGATAGATACTGACTTTTACTCAAAATTTCAATTGTGCTGTATTGGCCATTCTCAAAGAGAATGTTACACCCCTACACCACGGTCAGGTTACAGCACGCGCAGGGGAGTCTTAGAGGGAACCCACTACATTTTCCCATAAGCAGCTAGGATCTTATAAATGAACCATCCCACAGACAGAATAGCATATACCAAGGCCTTTGATTTACCAGTTGTGGTGCACTGGTTGGAACGAAAAACTTCCCAGTTGGTTGACATGCCTTTCTCTCGACACAATGTAACCTTTGTTCTTGTATTGGATAATGAATCATAATTGTGATTTTAAGTCAAGTATAATTTGTTACAACCACACTTCAAGTAAGCTACTGGCCTCGGTGGCGCAGTGGTTAAGCCATCGGACTAGAGGCTGGTAGTTTCAGGGTTCACAGCCCGGTACTGGCTCCAACCCAGAGCGAGTTCTTAAGGGCTCAATGGGTAGGTGTAAGGCCACTACACCCTCTTCTCTCTCACTACAACTAACAACTGACCCACTGTCCTGGACAGACAGCCCAGATAGCTACGGTATGTGTGCCAAGGACAGCGTGCTTGAACCTTAATTGGATATAGGCATGAAAATAAGTTGAAATAAAATGAAATCAAGTAAGCTACTCTGTTTATCTTTTTGTGTCTGACAGGGTAGGGACATTTGTTTTCTATAAGGCAGCTCCAAGAATGCACCTTTAATGCTACACAAAACATAGCTAAATGGACGGGGGAAGTGGGGAGGGGGGTATGCACCGGATGACCCCCATGAACACCCCATCACACGCGACTGGCCTGCCTTTCTGTGTCATGTACGTCTATAATAAATATAGTAAGTTACAAATTCAGCTCGGTTTCTCAAACTTAGTAATATCCGGTAGTAAGAACATGATATGAATGGTCTGTTTTAAATGATTAGGTAATTTTGTTTCCTAATTTCAGATTTGGATATCCTGATGCAACATACTTGTCCCGCGTCACGGAAGAGTTGAAATGTAAAGGAATTACAGAAGACGATTTGTGAATGTGACGGGCATAGAGTTGTAGAAGAGTTGAAATGTAAAGGAATTACAGAAGACGATTTGTGAATGTGACGGGCATAGAGTTGTAGAAGAGTTGAAATGTAAAGGAATTACAGAAGACGATTTGTGAATGTGACGGGCATAGAGTTGTAAAAGAGTTGAAATGTAAAGGAATTACAGAAGACGATTTGTGAATGTGACACACTTAGGCTTGTAGAAGAGAACACTGTAAGTATGTGTTTGAACTGAATGGTGCAAAGGCCAACGTGTGTCAAAATCACGATATGTTATCTTTATAATACAACAATTGTTCTAATCTAAACTGTGTGCGTATGACAAATGTAGTATCAAATTATAAATACACGGATAAAACCGACGTACAGATATCAGTACTCTTTTGTATAATTCGGTGAATATCTTGTTTACATCACATAGATGATTACAACAGTTGGTAGGTCATCCTGATCTTCCAACCACTTAAAAATTATTTAGTGAAGATGTCTACAGGGGCACCTCATGTGGCTCGATGAAAGTAGCATACTAGAAACGGTGACAGGGGCATATGTTGTTCGGGCTGTGTGTATGTGTGTGTGTACGCGCGCGCGGGTGTGTGCGCGGGTGTGTGTGTGAGAGAGAGAGAATGGAGAAGAGAGGAAGGGAGAAGAGAGGGATGGAGAGAGAAAGAGGTAAGGGAGGGGGCAGAGAGAGAGAGAGAGAATGGAGAAGAGAGGGAGGGAGAGAGAAAGAGGGAAGAGAGGGGGCAGAGAGAGAGAGAGAGAATGGAGAAGAGAGGGAGAGAGAAAGAGTGAAGGGAGGGGGCAGAGAGAGAGAGAGAGAGAGAGAGAGAGAGAGAGAGAGAGAGAGAGAGAGAGAGAGAGAGAGAGAGAGAGAGAGTAAACCCACTGCTGCCACAACTTAGGCCACTCATACCGACAAAGCAGCAAAGAAATCTTTTATATAATTTATAATATAACTGCCTGAGATCGAGGACGCACCCAGAGCGAGTTTTAACAACCCAATGGATAGGTGTAAGACCACTGCACCCTCTTCTTTCTCGCTAACCACTAACAACTAACCACTAACCCACTGTCCTGGACAGACAGCTCAGATAGCTGAGGCATGTGCCCAGGACAGCGTGATTTAACTTTAATTGAATATAAGTACGAAAATAAAATTGAAATAAAATAAAATAAAGTAAATTAATTTTGCAATGCGTTCAGATGGATAGGGTCCAGTTATTCAAAGCATAATTAAATTAACCAAGGCTTAGTCAAATATTTTCCCTTTTAATTATTTTTACACAAATACGAAATTAACTTTAGATTTGATTATGTGTTGATACCTTTGGTTGTCCAAAATAAAGTTTCAACATTATGCCTTCAATAATTATTTGTATTGATTCGGTCCTTGGTTTTAAAATTATAGGGGGCGGGACTAGCCCAGTGGTGAAGTGCTCGCTTAATGCGCGGTTGGTTTAGGATCGATTCCCGTCCGTGGCCCCATTGGGCTATTTCTCGTTCCAGCCAGCGCACCACAACTGGTGTAACAAAGGCCGTGGTATGTGATATCCTGTCTATGGGATGATGCATATAAAAGATCCCTTGCTGCTAATCGAAAAGAGTAGCCCATGAAGTGGCGACAGCGGGTTTCCTCTCTATATATGTGCGGTTCTTAACCATATGTCTGACGCCATATAACTGTAAATAAAATGTGTTGAGTGCAGGGCGACCAACTTTCCGGAATTTTTAACCCATATCCGGAATTCCGGAATTAATGCCAAATATCCAGAATTTTTTCCAAATTCGCTATCATTATTTTTTGGGGAAGCAACCATTTCTGAATGTATTTTAAATTTTCTATATTTTTAAATCCCAACTTTATTAAACAAGTTTATCATTCTGCATTCTACGTTGCAACCTGAACTTGTTATTATCGACTGTTTTGTGCTATTACTAAGACGTTTGTCTATTGGCTGTATTTGTCAACAGCCGACCAATGAAAATGTTTTTGACAATCGAGTAAACTGAAGCCATGTATAAAATTTGTCTTACTTGCTACAGTGCTGTCCGGTGTATCGGCGCACGTAAGCTTTCAAGGACTATTTTCTATGTGAACATTGTAAAATATTTAATAAAATGCGTCTCTCAGCAATGAAGAAGTGCATAATCTGAAATACACTACAAACTGTTTTATGTCTGTAGTAAATAAACATTTTAAAATGGTGCATAAATATAGGCACCCCCTTGTATCCAAAACGATTTGCATGTCCGGTGATTCGGCGCAGTAGATGTAGATCGTTTACCCCGCTATTTATAAACCGCCCATGATCTCACTTTTAGCCCATAAACGCTACACTATTGTCCCAGAATTATTTTAATACTTTTTTGTTTTGTCTTGTTAAACATATTACTATGAAAATGAACGATCACATATGACCCATCTCATGATCAGTTTCGGAATCGTTTTCTTGAGTGGCACAGTACTGCAGATGCATACATGTTCATTGTCATGCATGGCTAAGATGCCTACATGGATTTTATTTTTCTCGGGTAGATTGTGCACACACGTGGATCTTATTTCGCTTTTATTTTTTTATAACAATGTGACAATTGTGAACTGGAATGACTGTCATTTAAGGTGTAAAATTTTCGTTTTGTTTGCATTTGCCTGTGTTTTCTTTTTCGGTTTAAATAAAAAAATAACCGAACAAAAATAATTACATTTATACTGTTTACTATAATGTTTAAAATGCGGGAAAAGTGTTTTTAGACTGGTTTTAACATTCTTAATTAATATCAATACGGATGACCTACTTCGCGTTTATAAACACGAAAACAGGTGAATGATTTATTTTGAAATTATTATATAATTATTGATAATTATAAAAAAAAAAATTAATTGCACCCATAACAATAAACATGTTGATACTTGATTAACCATTGAAAAAGGAATTGAACTTTAATTCGTTAAAAACTCCGACAACATGACAACTTCCTGAGCATACTCAAGCAAAATACCAAGTGCGCCGATACACCGGACACGGTTGTATGTAGTTTATGTATTCACAGTAATTACTACGGGGCAGACATCGGTTCTATGGCGATGTATGCAACTTCGCCACGGTGTGTAAAAACCTGAACATAATATTATAACAGAACACTTGCGATCGTACGAAAACAAAAGAAATGGATCCATAATTCTCTTCTTAAATTCTTTTCGTATGCTTTCAAGTGCAACATTTCACTAAATAGTAAATACCATTTGGCTACCAGTAATATGTGACACATTCATGCCATTAATATTAATTAATTAATATACCTACCGATCTTGTTTTATTCAAGTAAGTAAAACTATACAAAATGTCAATTTTTACAAACCATTGTTAGATTTTGCCGTGAAAAGTGCAACGCTAATAGTAATGTAAGCGTAATGCAGAACGATAGCCAGTCTTAACGTGGGTACCAGACGTTTCATCCCCAATTCAGTTAACCACAAATTAGTTCGACCCCACTGATGAAATAGTGCAAATGTGGCAATGTACCTACATAAAAATAACATTGGTCCCAACTTTGTCACTTTATTACTAATCTGTTGGTGGGAGTGAAATTGTATTACACTATTTGCTAATAAAGTGGTGCTTTCAGGGTTTTTTGTGGTGATGTTTAGTCTGTGTGTGTGTGTGCGTGCGTGTGATAATGCTGTTAATTGCTGTACTAGGTATAGTAACTTTTATTTACACTGATGAATATATTTACTAGACAAGCCATAAAGTAGGGCTATACTTAAAAAGTACTAGTAAGTAGAAAAATTCTGCCACTTATATGGATTGATTTAAACTTTTATTATTGAACACATAACATTCCAATAAATAATAAAACAAATTTATTGTTATGTATCTCTTTGGTTGTTATTTTAAAAATATGTCAAATATGGCAATGTTTAAATTATTTTTTATATTTTTGAAAATGGCGTTTTCGCGTGCCTTAAACTATTGCTTTGAAAGGGGCGTTCGCGCGCTTAAAAATTAAAATATATGAACATTCCGGAAAAATATTTCCATTAGGTTGGTTGCCCTGTGAGTGCGTCGTTAAATAAAAACATTTCCTTTCTTCCTTCCTGATTCGGTCTTTGGTTTTAAACATTTCTGTTAACTACTGGTTTACGGTAACTAACGTTTGAACAACCAGTCCCAGCTTTTACGGATCTCCTTGGGAGTCCTCCAGCAGACAATGCACCTGATACTAATTCATAGACGTAAACATGACTTTGCCAGAATGTGTCTTCGACTCCGCCTTGTGCGGGGCGGGACGTAGTCCAGTGGTAAAGAGCTCGCTTGATGCGCGGTCGGTGTGGGATCGATCCCCGTCAGTGGGTCCATTGGGCTATTTCTTGTTCCACCCAGTGCACCATGATTGGTATATCAAAGGCCGTGATATGTGCTATCCTGTCTCTGGGATGGTGCATATAAAAGATCCCTTGCTGTTAATCGAAAAGAGTAGCCCATGGAGTGGCGACAGCAGGTTTCCTTTTTCAATATCTGTGTTGTCCTTAACCATGTCCGACGCCATATAACCGTAAATAAAGTGTGTTGAGTGTGTCGTTAAATAAAAAAACATTTCCTTCCTTCCGCCTTGTGCAGATGTGTGGTTTTATAGTGGGCCGTTATATAAAGACTGCAGTTTTAAACCTGCAGAAATCTCATCTTGAGCATGGTCATTTGTCAAACTGTTATGTTATGCTGACTAAACGTTTTGAAAAGAAAACTGGATGTTCAATCCACTGATGGCCTGCTCTGGACTCATCAGTGGCATACACAGAAGTTCGACCCATGGTGGACGTGCCTGAACCTTCGTGGTATATGGACACTTTGATAGAGTTGTCCTCCTCTTCCACTGATGGCAAGGGGCGGGATTTAGCCCAGTGGTACAGCGCTCGCTCGATGCGCGGTCGGTGTGGGATCGATCCCCGTCGGTGGGCCCATTGGGCCATTTCTCATTTCAGCCAGTGCACCACGACTGGTATATCAAAGATCCCTTGCTGCTAATCGAAAAGAGTAGCCCATGAAGTGGTGACAGCGGGTTTCCTCTCTCAATACCTGTGTGGTCCTTAAACCATATGTCCGACACCATATATCCGTACATAAAATGTGTTGAGTGCGTCGTTAAATAAAACATGTCTTTCTTTCCACTGATGGCAGTGGTTATCTTTCAACATAAAGCATTATATTTATAATATGACAATAGTTCACAAAGATTTGCATGTACAAGCTATAGGAACAAAGCATAAAAAACAATTTTCATATAGAAAAATATATTGATTTACAAACTTATGAGTATGACAAGTTTGACAAACGCTGCGGAAAGTTGTTCAATCTTTTGTTTGGTTTAAAATCGGGTGGGGGGGGGGGGGGATATAATTTTATTATTCTTTTTCTTTTTCTTCAAATAATACTTTTATGCTTTTTAAAAATGTAGTTTGGACCTGTAGCTATCTCATCTGTCACCATAAATGATCGTTTCTTCTTCTTTCTGTTGTATGTCTTCCTTCTTACCATCCCGCCTCCCCTCTCCCTCTCTCTCTCTCTCTCTCTCTCTCTCTCTCTCTCTCTCTCTCTCTCTCTCTCTCTCTCTCTCTCTCTTTCTCTCTCTCTGTCTCTCTCTCTCTCTCGCTCTCTCTCTCTTTCTCTTTTGCCCCCCTCCCCTCCGATCAAAGCCAATTAATGTCAATGAATTCATATACATGTACATGTGTTTTTTTTGTTTTTTTTAAGTGTTTTGTTTTATGAACCCAAATGTATATGAATATAAACCACCAACATGCAAAGCATCTCAATTTAAAAACATAAATAATAACAACCATAATAATAAAAATCGTCTATCCAGTTTTATTTCTCCTTAGAATGGTACAAATTAAGAATGTTATTCTTTATAGGATTGGTTAAACTAACGTAGTTCACGTTGTTTTGGGGTTTTCTTTTTCACCACTACAATTATCTAAAGAAAATTTTAAACTTCAAACATATGCGATGCACCTCACTTTCTCTATAGAGGAACACTTGAAATGTATGATTTTATGTTAAAGAAATTTCTGTTTCTACTTCATTCATAATAGGCCTACAACCTTACAACATGTACCGGTATTACCATTGTAAGACAATGATTCAAGGCTCCCTAACTTGACATTGTCTGTGTGATCTGGGGGTAATAATAATAAAATATAAAATTAAATTAAAAAATTAAAAACAAATAATAATAATAAAAAGAAAAATTCGGAGCTAACGCCCTATGACATCAGCACCGTGACCGCCATCTTTATGAGAAGCGTATATACGGCTTTATCGTTCAGATTTATCAAAGGTTTAAACTCAAAAGGGAAACTTATTTTATTACCCCCCAGTAAGTGTAATAATCTCCATTCGCAATTGTATCCATTACCCCACCTCAATATTTTTCAAAACTAATGATGCCCCCCCCCCCCCACACACACACAAACACACACACACACACACACCAACAACTGTACACTGTGTTAATTTAAGAAAAACAAAACAAAATAGTTCAATAATGCCTGAGCTTAAAATTTTTATTTATCACAAATCATCATTTACAAGTGTCTAATTCTACGATTCAGGTGCAAGGAAATCGCGTTTATGGTCAGATAAATTTAAAAATGTTCCGGACTTACTGTCCCAGCACACACTGGCACTCCGCACCCTTAGGCAAGGCCTTTTGCGCTTTGCATGCTACGTCAAAAAATTAAAAAAACAAATGGTTAGCACCCCCAACTTTTGAAACGCTCCTAAACCATAATCATCATGTAAGCATGACAACTATAAGTTCTGTTTATTTCTGTGTATACTCAAATAATATAAAATAGTCATAATATAAAAAAGAGCTTTAGTGAGGTAGAACATTCTAATCGACAATTTGTAAACCATGGCCCAAAACGTTTGAATTCGCCGGCGTCTTGTACAATTATATTAAAGTCTGGAAGACGACCGTGTTTCATTATCGTGCTTAAACATCTAAGGGAGACAATGTCATTTAAAAATATCAGTGCCCTGTACAATGAACTATGGCAGACGACAATATATCTAAATCAGTTATGTGACGGTACATGCTCTTAATTTCTTTTCGCCTGTGGCGATATTAATTGTTTTAGAGGGCCGTGTGCAGTTCCAAATGCACTTAGCCCAAGTGGGCACCTTGTTACATAATACCTTCGCGCAACCGTGCATCCCATTATGCACTTAGTCTAGGTGTGGAGGCCAGGTGCCAGTAGTTACGTAATACCTCCGCGAGTGCGCTTTTTACAACCGTGATTTTGGCGACTTGGCGTCATTGAGTCTGGCGATCTAAGAGAAAGATATGCCGTCATGGTCGCTGTGGAAATTCACTTGATACGTGAGGTACCGCCTTGTACCCCCAGGCGATATTCGGTTTTTTAATAAATAGCTAGGGTTTTAGAGATATCGAGGAGAAATATAGGAAGGCTCCAGGGGATCGCTGTCCGTCCTGACTGGGAAATAATTTTATTTCTGCTCTGTGTATAACCTTGATGTGATTGATGTGACTTTAAATATTTTAATACTGTATTATACCAATATTATTTAGACGGTGCTGCCGGTCATCTGACGCAGTATACTGTAGGCTCACCGTTCTGATATATATATATAAAGCTTATACAGTCATCCTAGAGGACCTAGGTAAACTGTAGGTTATTGTCTTTATTGTGATAGGTACCAGTATTAAGTCTGTATTACAAGGTTACTGAACGAGTAGTTAGGGTTAATTAAAAATTAACCAGTTAGGAATAGAGTTGTAATTCCTTTATTAATTAAGTTCTCCTGGAAGCGTTTCTCAATTATCACACGTGTGGGTGTTGTGTCACGGTGAAGTGATTAGCATATTGTGTAAACTAGACACCTAGAGATTAACTAATTAAGTGATCAGTTCTGGGTTGTTATTATTTGTTGTTGTTAATTAACTACTGCGGCAGTACATTTGTCAGCGTAGGTTAATACAGATTCCAAAGTGTATTGTGTTTTTGTTGTGTTTTCTAGTGAACTAAACGTGCTATAATAATATATACTTTATATAAGATCTTATCGCTGATCATACCTAGACGAGCCAGCGGGTATAACCGCCCGTTACAGAGAGATCTAATAGATATACAGTTAGGAGAGATATTTGGATAATCGTGTTTCATTCAGTTACGGGTATTATAGGATCCCCGTGACAAGTTATGACAATTATTATAAAGCACTGACTCACGAATCACTCTCTTTCCGATATAATCATCTAAGTGGAATCAAATGTTATACGGTGTATTAATTACACATCATGTAACAGAATGATCTAAGGGAGACAATTGTAGCTGAACTGTCCGTCTGCAAAAGTACAGGAGCAGTATCCATACACCGTGTCACTTATCTTGTAAGGGAAGAAGTCCCCGAGATCGTGGCACAGTCCATTGACGTCACGACAACCTGGAAAAAACAAAAACAAAACGAGGAAAAGGAAGGATTAGATTATTATCGTGGCACTGTCCATTAACGTCATGATAACCTGGGAAAACCCCCAAAAACGAAACAAGGAAAGGAAGGATTGTAATCGTGGCACTGTCCACTAACGTCACGACAACCTGGAAAACAAAAACAAAACAAGGAAAGGAAGGATTGTAATCGTGATACTGTCCACTAACGTCACGACATCCTGGAAAACCAAAAACAAAACAAGAAAAGGAAGGATTGTAATCGTGACACTGTCCACTAACGTCACGACATCCTGGAAAACAAAAACAAAACAAGGAAAGGAAGGATTGCAATCGTGACACTGTCCACTAACGTCACGACATCCTGGAAAACCAAAAAGAAAACAAGGAAAGGAAGGATTGTAATCGTGATACTGTCCACTAACGTCACGACATCCTGGAAAACAAAAACAAAACAAGGAAAGGAAGGATTGTAATCGTGACACTGTCCACTAACGTGACGACATCCTTGAAAACCAAAAAGAAAACAAGGAAAGGAAGGATTGTAATCGTGACACTGTCCACTAACGTCACGACATCCTGGAAAAACAAAACAAGGAAAGGAAGGATTGTAATCGTGACACTGTCCACTAACGTCACGACAACCTGGAAAACAAAAAAAACAAAACAAGGAAAGGATTGTAATCGTGACCCTGTCCACTAACGTCACGGACAACCTGGAAAAACTAAACAAGGAAAGGAAGGATTGTAATCGTGACACTGTCCACTAACGTCACGACATCCTGGAAAACAAAACAAGGAAAGGAAGGATTGTAATCGTGACACTGTCCATTAACGTCACGACATCCTGGAAAACCAAAAACAAAACAAGGAAAGGAAGGATTGTAATCGTGACCCTGTCCACTAACGTCACGACATCCTGGAAAACCAAAAACAAAACAAGGAAAGGAAGGATTGTAATCGTGACACTTTCCACTAACGTCACGGACAACCTGGAAAAACAAAACAAGGAAAGGAAGGATTGTAATCGTGACACTGTCCACTAACGTCACGACATCCTGGAAAACAAAACAAGGAAAGGAAGGATTGTAATCGTGACACTGTCCATTAACGTCACGACATCCTGGAAAACCAAAAACAAAACAAGGAAAGGAAGGATTGTAATCGTGACACTGTCCACTAACGTCACGACATCCTGGAAAACCAAAAACAAAACAAGGAAAGGAAGGATTGTAATCGTGACACTGTCCACTAACGTCATGACATCCTGGAAAAACAAAACAAGGAAAGGAAGGATTGTAATCGTGACACTGTCCACTAACGTCACGACATCCTGGAAAACAAAACAAGGAAAGGAAGGATTGTAATTGTGACACTGTCCATTAACGTCATGACAACCTGGAAAACAAAAACAAAACAAGGAAAGGAAGGATTGTAATCGTGACACTGTCCACTAACGTCACGACATCCTGGAAAACCAAAAACGAAACAAGGAAAGGAAGGATTATCCTGACACTGTCCATTAACGTCACGGACAACCTGGAAAAACAAATAGAAAACAAGGAAAGGAAAGATTGTTATCGTGACACTGTCCATTAACTTCACGATAACCTGGAAAAAAACAAAATAAAACAAGGAAAGAAAGGATTGTTCAACGACACCTCAGCTCATTTTTAAACTACAGAAAGGAAAAAAAAAACCCCGTCTTGTTCAACTTCGTCACCAGGTCACGTTAGTTTATTATTTATTAGTTATCGGATGTCAAACATGTCTGACATAGTCTTGAAGGAAACCCGTTTAATTTTTCCATTAGCAGAACGGAATCTGTTATATGCAGGTTGTTTCTCGTTCCAGCCAGTGCACCACGACTAGTATATCAAAAGTCATGGTGTGTGCTTACCTTTCTGTGCCTTGGTCCATATAAAGGACCCCTTGCTTCTCTAAGACTATACGTCAGAATTACCAAATGTTTGAATTAAAAATAAAAAAATGTTTCACCCCCCAAAAAAAAACCCACCCAATCCAATCCAACAAATTAATAAAAACGTTTGACACCCAGTAATCGATGATTAATAAATCAGTGTACTTTAGTGCTGTCGTGAGTTCAAATATGACAAATATAGCCATTTTGCGATGTACGTATCTCAACAGGAAGTGTATTTGAGTTCTCAAGTTGAATGAAAGAAAGAAAGGAATGTTTTATTTAACAACGCACTCAACACATTTTATTTACGGTTATATGGCATCGGACATATGGTTAAGGACCACACAGATATTGAGAGAGGAAACCCGCTGTCTCCACTTCATGGGCTACTCTTTTCGATTAGCAGCAATGGATCTTTTATATGCACCATCCCACAGACAGGATAACACATACCACGGCCTTTGATATACTAGTCGTGGTGCACTGACTGGAACGAGAAATAACCCAATGGGCCCACCGACGGGGGATCGATCCCAGACCGACCGCGCATCAAGCGAACGCTTTACCACTGGGCTACGTCCCGACCCAACTCTCAAGTTGAATGATTCACTGATTTATTGTTCAAAATAGCAAAATGTGACCTTTCGTTAATTTTGTTGTCAGAATGAACAGTTCTTGTTCATGTAGTTTTAATTAAAATAAACATATAAATTTAAATACTAACCTAGGAAGTAAAATATTGCTTGCTGTTATTTTTAAAAGTAGCAGGCCAAACGAACAATGTCCTGCTAAGAAAAACACATATGGTCTGATGGAAATAAGACAGCAAGGGGTGACTGGAGGGTTCGAGACAGTGTGGAAAATTAGAATCCCTGAGATGTACTTTTAGAGTTTTATGGAATTAAAATATAACAGAATTACAAGATAAATAGCTGATGACAAAATATGATTCGCGATTTTTTGGTAGTTTTAGCATGGTCATTTCTGTTTTACTCGCTAGGTTTAAAAAACCGGACTGCTTTTCAAAGGTCGCTTTTAACAGGCAGCTATTTCGAGCACTGAATCATTGCATTTTAGACTGTTTTATTATCCTAGTGTATATGTACCGCTATTCAATGTGTAATACTACAATCTGGGGCGTAGCCAGAGAGAAAGAAAAAACGCCGAGTAAAACCCTGACCTGTAAAATAAATATCAGTGTCATGGGAAAAATAAAATAAATCTGGCGCAATTCCAGCAAGCGCCTCGTCTGCCTCATGCTGGCTACGCCATTGACAATACTAGATGCAGCCTGTGCTACGCACTGGAACGTTTATATTGAGCGTGGCGGCCTTACATAGGACTTTACCACTGAAATACAACCGCCGTGTAAATAGCCCAAATAGACCTCTTTCTCATTCCTATTGCGCATGGGTGCGAAGAGTAACGTCCCTTGACAAAATAGACTGAAACTAGTCGAGGCTATAGCGATTTCTGTGTTAAAGGGACATTCCTGAGTTTGTTGCAATTTTAAAGATGATATTGACTGACAGAGACTTTTTAACGATTGTAATTACATATCAAATATATTTTCCTGCATAAAATATTAGTGGCTGTATATTAAACGTGTTTCTGATCGTTATAATATTTGTACTAGGTTAAATTTCATTTTATTTCCTAAAATATTATTTTTTCGTAGGGAAATTATTTGAAGACAAAATCCAGTTTGGGCTTCTTACAAACATTAAGACGGCCAGAAACACATTGAATATACAGACACTGATATTCTAAATAAGAAAATATATTTAATTTGTAAGTAATCGTAGAAATATTTTATTAGTCCGAAAAATCTTACAATGCAGCAAACTCAGGAACGTCCCTTTAAGTAACAAATGTGGCGACCGGCATCACGGTTGTATTAATGAAATTCATCTTTTTTACGCAATATTTAGCACGATGTGTGTACGATAGTCGACTGGACGAAATACAAAGAAGGCTGTCGGCAGTACAAATGAAAAGAGAAGAAGTGGTCAGAACGATGAGAAATTGTTAAAACTTCCTCGCGTATTATTTTATGAATACCGCGGTATGGGCATTCTTGCAATACAGTGTGCCACTGACATTATGCAGAGGTGAATAGCCATTACATTGGTAATATATTCCTAACAACTAATTGGAGTTACATACAGGACCCGGTTTGGCATTTATTTTAATCGTCGCCTTAACCCTACATAGTTTGTGTATTAAAATTAATTATACTCTACAACATAAGAGACGGCACTTATGATCACAGCCGTAACTTTTTGATTGGATACAGTATGACACAAAACCTACGACCACCCCGCCCCGCCCCACCCCCCCCCCAAAAAAAAAAGAGAAAAAAAAAGCATAACCTAAAAAAACATGAAAATAGAGTAAAATGTCTTCAGCTAGACAAAAACAAACCCACAAACCCCCCCCCCCCCCAAAAAAAAAAAAAACAAACAAAGAAACAAACACAAAAGAAAATTCATAAAACAACCAACAAACAAACTGCAACCCGCCGCCCCCCAAAGCAACCTTACCCAAACAAAAAAGAAAATACACCCCCCCCCCCAAAAAAAACAAAACAAAAAAAACAAACAAAAAAACATCAACAACAACAAAAACACCTTAAAAAAACCCTTCCTAACAACACCCCCAAAACAACACCCCAAAATGAAAACCAGTATTAAAAGGCCAATACTTTTTCGTATTTTTGTGATGTGCAGCTTTACCTCCAGCTACTCTAGCTACACGTATAGTTACGACTCTGTATTAATAACTTCAAAACGATACTGTCACGGCGAGCCGATCCCGTGTCGTGTACTATAGATATTTTATAGGTCCCTTACATCAGAATAACTCATAATAGTGTCGTGTACTATAGATATTTAAAAGGTCCATCACCTCAGAATAACTCATAATCGTCTCGTGTACTATATATATATATATATATATATATGTTAAAGGACCGTCACCTCAGAATAACTCATAATCGTCTCGTGTACTATATATATGTATATATATATATACATATATATACAATGTATATATATTAAAGGACCGTCACCTCAGAATAACTCATAATGGCGGTGTCGTATACTATAGATATTATAAAGGTCCGTCATCTCATAATCGTCGTTTGTTGTACAATTATGTCGCTAAAACACTTTCCATTTGAGGGAGAAGTACCTTTAAAGGCTATTAATATATTATAATATGGTAACCTCAAGGACAGATCTAGAATTTTTATACAGGGAGGTGTGGGTCCAAAACTACTTATACATGAAATTAAAAACGAACAAAAAACAACCAGACAACTCCCCCAACCCACCCACCCCCTAAAAAAACCTACAACACCGTTTTGCTCTTATAGACAAGCATTTTAAAATAAGTTAAAAAAATATATATATATTTGAAAGCTGGGGTGGGGGGTGGGGGTGGGGGGTGGGTGTCCGAAACCCTAGAACCCACTGGGTTCGCGCCTGAACCTTTAATGACAAAGACTCACGTCCGCCTAGCAGCTCCACTTTGAAGACTATCCCTAAATGGGTGATTTCTATTTTACACATGTAGAGGTTGCAGTCGTGGTACCACGTGGTGCCCACCCGATGGCATTTGTTGTGAAAGTCACATCCTTAAAAACAAACAAACAACACGTGTTTACCATATCATTAGGCCTTAATAGAAACTACATAAGAAAACAATAGATACAACTTTGTGGGATAATGGTTTAGTTTGTCTGTGGTTATTGAGATGCAAAGAAGAAGGAAGGAAATGTTTTAATTAACGACGCTCTCAACACATTTTATTTGCGGTTATATGGCGTCGGACATATGGTTAAGGATCACACAGATATTGAGGGAGGAAACCCGCTGTCGGCACTTCATGGGCTACTGTTTTCGATTAGCAGCAATGGATCTTTTATATGCACCATCCCATAGACAGGATAGCACATACCACGACCCTTGATGTACCAGTCGGGGTGCACTGGCTGCATATATATATATATATATATATATATATATATATATATATATATATATATATATATATAAAATCACACACACACACTGAGACACACACCTCAATACTAGTATCTCTTTATCTCCCTTCATCTCTCACATTCTCTCTCTCAATATTCCTTCTTTTCTTTGTTCATTCACCCCTAAGAACACTCCACCCACCCACCCACCCAAGAACACATTGCCACCTCCACCCCACCCCTATTTACTCCCCTACTCGTGTTTAGGGTGTATATGGTGAGTTCTAATGCGCCTGATCTGCCACCCCACCCACCTCCAAGGTACCAGACTAATGGTGGAAGTTACCTTCCTGCACCGTGACAAAATCGGTATCACCGTCGTCATTCTGTACACACATTTCTATTGAGCATGCGCGAGTCCTGATGGAGTTTAGTGACCAGCAAGTGTCCCCATCACGACAATGGGCTCCTGAAATATATACATAACATTCTATATTTTTAAAAATCCCTTTACGTCAAATGGAAACAGACTATTTGACATATAACTATTTTCTTTTACACAAAATGTCTATGTAAATAATTTTTATTTTTATTTTTATTTTATCTTTTAATAAAAATCACCTCAAATAGCAGGGCTCGAAATAGGAAGTAAAATATGGCCTGTTGTTATTTATTTTTTAGCAAAATAGCAAGCCAAAACAAAATATTGCCTGCAAGAAAAAATATGGCCTGCTAATTAAAAAATATGGTCTGTCGGAAATAGACAGCTTGGGGCGAGTGGAGGGTTGGGGACAGTGTGTAGAAAATTAGTACATCTGAGATGTATTTTAGAGCATTATAAACTTCAAATATAACATAATCACGAGCTCAGCCTCAGCTAAATAGAAGGAAGGAAATGTTTTATTTAACGACGCACTCAACACATTTTATTTTACGGTTATATGGCATCAGACATATGGTTAAGGACCACACAGATATTGAGAGTGGAAACCCGCTGTCGCCACTTCATGGGCTACTCTTTTCGATTACCAGCAAGGGATCGTTTATATGCACCATCCCACCAACATGATAACACATACCACGATCTTTGTTAAACCAGTTGTGGAGCACTGGCTGGAACGAGAAATAGCCCAATAGGCCCACCGACTGGGATCGATCCCAGACTGACCTCGCACAGAGCGAGCGCTTTACCACTGGTGCTATGTCCAGCCCCCAGCCAAATACAAGATGAGATGATCGTACATGATCGATGTTGTTTTGTTTTGTTTTTAATGACCTGCGATTTTGGGGATAATTTTACCAGGTAAATCTTTATTTCACCTGCTAGGTCTAAAACAATGGATTGCTTTTCGTTTTTCTCACAGGCCTCTATTTTGAGCTTGAAAATGTATAAATAAAATCTCATTTTTAATACAGGAGTGAAGACAAAATGATGGAACAGCCTAGGTAGGCTGGGGTAGGTTCAGTCAACCGCTTGTCGCTAACGTTCGCTCAACTTTTTTACGCTACAGAGTAAACCGCATTATCACTATGGGAACCAGTCAACATAGTTTGCGAACGTTTAGCTAAATACGGCTGGCTGAACATAGCCAGTTATACCCCCCCCCCCACCCCCCACCCGGCTAAAAATGAATGCAAGTAACTATATTAAGTAGCGCTGATGTACGCATCAGTTTGAAACAGTTCACAATAAACAGTCTCTCTCTCTCTCTCTCTCTCTCTCTCTCTCTCTCTCTCTCTCTCTCTCTCTCTCTCTCTCTCTCTCTCTCTCTCTCTCTCTGAGGTATTCTGTAAAATTTATAATTTCAAATTATAAACATTTACATATTATTTCGGAACCCCCCCCCCTTATCTAAAGCATAATCCGCCCCTGTTTAACGACACAACTAGAGCACATTGATTTATTAATCATCGGCTAATGTCAAACATTTGGTAATTGTCTTAGAGAGGAAACCCACTACATTTTTTCCGTTGGTAGCAAGGGGTCTTTTATATGCATCATCCCACGGACACGACATCACATACCACGGCCTTTGATATACCAGTCGTGGACAGACAGGAATGAAGGCAGGTAAGTATATATCAGTATTACCTTTGGGAATTGTTCAATTAGAGCAACATAGTGCTACGTTCGTTACAGTAAGCGATGGCGAGAGCGTGCGTGCGTACAACTATATATGTAAACAAAGAAAATGTATATTTCTAAACTGTATTCATTTTGTTTGCAAACCGCTGTATCGCACGAGGTGCACCCCGCAGTTACCTCACCCTGATTGATAACGGTGTAGCCCCCTGACGGTCTACAGAGGTAGGTGACACAGGGTCCGGTCCTGGCTAGAACAAACTTCTCTCCGGGCTGGAACGTCTTACTCTCTACACTGCACGTCCTGGCTGAAAAACAAACAGAGCTGGACATTATACATACACAGACACATGTACATACACAGACACATGTACATACACAGACACATGTACATACACAGACACGGACAGGCACTTAGGCACATACACATACACATGTACATACACAGACACGAGCAGGCACTTAGGCACATACACATGTACATACACGGCCAGGCACTCGGGCATAAACACATGTACATACACAGACAAGGCCAGGCTGTCGGGCACATACACATGTACATACACAGACAAGGCCAGGCTGTCGGGCACATACACATGTACATACACAGACACGAGCAGGCACTTAGGCACATACACATGTACATACACGGCCAGGCACTCTGGCACACACACATGTACATACACAGACAAGACCATGCACTCGGGCACATACACATGTACATAGACAGACAAGGCCAGGCTCTCGGGCACAAACACATGTACATACACAGACACGGACAGGCACTCGGACACAAACACATATACATACACAGACACGGCCAGACACTCGTAGGGCCTATATACACAGACACGGCCAGGCTCTCGGGCACATACACATGTACATACACAGACACGAACAGGCACTCTGGCACACACACATGTACATACACAGACACGGCCAGGCACTCGGACACAAACACATGTACATACACAGACATGGACAGGCTCTCGGGCACATACACATGTACATACACGGACAGGCACTCTGGCACAGACATGTACATACACAGACACAGCGAGGCACTCGGTCACATACACATGTACATACACAGACACGGACAGGCACTCAGGCACAAGCATATGTACATACACAGACACGGCCAGGCACTCAGGCACAAACACGTACATACACAGACACGGCCAGGCATTCGGACACATACACATGTACACACACAGACACGGACAGGCACAAACATGTGTACATACACAGACACGGCCAGGCACTCGGGCACATACACATGTACATACACAGACATAGCCAGGCATTCGGACACATACACATGTACACACACAGACACGGACAGGCACAAACATATGTACATACACAAACACGGCCAGGCACTCGGGCACATACACATGTACATACACAGACATAGCCAGGCACTCGGGCATAAACACATGCACATACATAGACACGGCCAAGCACACGGGCACATACACATGTTCATACACAGACAGGGACAAGCACTCGGACACACACACACATGTACATACACAGACACAGCGAGGCACTCGGACACATACACATGTACACACACAGACGCGGACAGGCACTTAGGTACATACACATGTACATACACGGCCAGGCACTCGGGCACAAACACATGTACATACACAGACAAGGCCAGGCACTCAGGCACACACGCATGTACATACACAGACACGGCCAGGCACTCGGGCACAAACGCATGTACATACACAGACACGGCCAGGCATTCGGACACAAATACATGTACATACATAGACACGGCCAGACATTCGGACACAAACACATGTACATACACAGACACATACACGGCCAGGCACTCAGGCACTAACACATGTGCATACACAGACACGGCCAGGCACTCGGGCACAAACACATGTACATACACAGACAAGGCCAGGCACTCAGGCACACACGCATGTACATACACAGACACGGCCAGGCACTCAGGCACAAACGCATGTACATACACAGACACGGCCAGGCATGCAGGCACACGGCACATACACATGTCCATACACAGACACAGACAGGCACTTAGGTACATACACATGTACATACACGGCCAGGCACTCGGGCACTAACACATGTGCATACACAGACACGGCCAGGCACTCGGACACAAACACATGTACATACACAGACATGGCCAGGCACTCGGGCACATATACATGTACACACTCATACACGGACAGGCACTCAGGCACAAACACATACACAGACACGGCCAGACACTCAGACATAAACACATGTACAGACACAGAGATGGCCAGGCACTGGGGCACAAACGCATATACATACACAAACAAGGCCAGACACCCTGGCACACACACACACACACACACACACACACACACACACACACGTACATACACAGACACGATACTCCCCCCCCCTCTCTCTGTCTCTCTCTCTCACATATACTCTCGTTCTCTTTCTTTCACACACACACACACACACACACACACACACACACACACGGCACAGTTCGCCAATACTCTCAACTTAAAATGTACAAAAACAGCATTTAAATTATTAAAATTAAATTAAAGACAAAAATACGTAGACGTTATGAAAAAAAACACCGAAAAAAAAACCCCAAACAAAAATGTTTCTCAGGTAATTTTTGTGTGTCGGTTGAGTTTTAACAAACAGTATACATGTTTTCAAGGTCAATGACAGTTCATTTGTTTGATGGAGTAATGACAAAAGTGTTAATAATATCCAGCAGCCACTTAACATAGCTCTCAGTAATAGATATGCTTATACGAGTCCACGCTACTTGGTGAAGTTCTTAACAAATACTTGTTATACAGCTCCGACACATCTGGCTTGTATTATGTTGGAGCCTCACACTGATACTTCAAGACAACAAACATGTCTTCTTTGTGCAAAAATACTTTGAAAAATACATAAAAAGGAACAATATAAACTTAACCCTAATATACACCCCTCTCAAAACATCCAAAAAGAAAATGTTTACCCTGTTCCGAAAAAGAAAAACAACCAACACTCGTAAAAAAAAAAAAAAAAAAAAAAAAAAAAAAAATGAAAGCCATAGATTTTAAAATGATATGTTCTGGCCCATAACCGGCGTGTCAAGTGGGGGGTATAGACTTTGAATGAGACGGAACTTGTGTGGAGGGCGTTGCAAGACGAGGCGTGCGCCAAAGACACGAAACTGGTAACGGGGGATATGGGAGTCTTGCCCCAGAAAATGTTTGAATATTGACCCCTCTTTAGTGCTATTCTGGCGTGCTTTCTGCTGCTTTTGGAAGATTTTTAAAATCACGATTTTTGGTTTCGTTAATAACATTTATTTGATTCATCCGGAGAAATAAACTGAAGACATAGTAACCTTTTACGGTCAGTCCATTTCAAATCAACAAATTCGTCACGCATTTCGGTTTCAGATTCATATGAAATTTGTACAAGTATGCCTCAGTCATCTATGTACATGAATAAATCTGAAATATGGGCTCCGTTTTCAAAATGGTGTTTAAGAAATAGTCAATTCATATGAAATTTGTACAAGTATGTCTCAGTCATCTATGTACATGAATAAATCTGGAATATGGGCTCCGTTTTCAAAATCGTGTTTAAGAAATAGTCAATTTGCAAACCATGTTAAGTGTAAAATTTACCTCGAAATTTTCTATTCAATGTTTCAAATCCCATTATACCACCAAATAATGTACATTAGAAATCTGACATTTTGAATGGTCACTACGAAGGTTATAAAGGTCAGGGGCCTAATTCACTAAATTGTCGCAACTTTGCGATCTCGCAGTGCAATGCTAAAAGACTTACAAAGAGGATGCTTTGTTGTCTAGCAGAGCCTAAGAGACCTTTGTGAATTAGGCCCCTGATATCTAGCAGACTGGTAGTTTTCAGTAGTCATACTGAATGCCTAGAGACAGCTGAAAAATGTTTAAAATCCATTAGGCCTACACACATTTAAATCTTTGTTTTGTCAAATCCATCACAATTGCTGTATAAATCTTTGATTATTTTCAGGTGATGATTAATTAATATGGAAGAGCATGCTTCTGAAATTGGAAAAATAATTTTAAGTGCCTTTTCTTTGACAAAAACAGCCCCAAAACAATATGGGTATACTGTTAAAATCTCAAAACATGTCTCATTGTATAGGTAAAGGTATGTAGTTTATCAACTTTTATTATCTTTTCTAAGGAAATATATTTTTAATGCATGATTTTAGCACTCTCGAAGCAATGGAGTTGTCTTGACGGAAAAAAAAGTTAAATGTGTGTGCTATTAATATGTGACAACACGTATGTAATATAAAATCCCAAAACTTTATAGCTAATGGTATATAGTTTATGTGTATTTGGTTCAAATTTCAAGTGAATCCGAGAGCGACCCTAAATACTTACTGATTTGAGATGGTTTGACCCTATAAATGTTACTTTAAATGGACATTCCCGAGTTTGCTGCATTGTATGATGTTTCCGACTAATAAAATAGTTCTACGATTAAACTTATATATTAAATACGTTTTCTTGTTTGGAACATCAGTGTCTGTATATTCAATGTGTTTCTGGTCGTGTTAATATTTACAAGAAGCCCAAACTGGAGTTTGTCTTCAAATAATTTCGTATGTACGAAAAAATCTTTTTTTAGGAAATAAAATGAAATTTAACCTAGTACAAATACTAGAACGATCAAAAACACGTTTAATATACAGCCACTAATATTTTATGCAGATATATGCAGACATGCATCAAATATATTTGATACATGTACGTACTTATTGTCGTCAAAAACTCTCTGTTAGTCGATAACATCTTTAAAATCGCAGCAAACTCAGGAATGTCCCTTTAACACACTAGATATCATAACAGATAACTGCTATTCTGAATGATCGAGAGACATTATCTTTTATATTTCGCATTATTGCGAAGTTTCATTCATTTTAACATTCAAACAAACCAAAGAAACTGAAGGAAAAGGTTTGATATTATTATGTAGATGTAACCTGTGGTTACCACGGAAAAGTTTACATGGGATGTGGTGGCCCTACACTGGAACCCCCACCCCCATATCCACCCCACCCATGCAAATATTACCGCCGTGTAGATAGTCAACTTAATTAAGTAACACATATGGCGACCTCCATTGTGGTTGTATTTATGGAATTCTTTGCAAGACAGCTCTATGTATTATATATAAAAGATGCCTTTGCTGTTTTCTCGGTAAGAGTGGCCTATGTACTATGGCAGTGGGTTTGCTCTCTCTCTCTCTCTCTCTCTCTCTCTCTCTCTCTCTCTCTCTCTCTCTCTCTCTCTCTCTCTCTCTCTCTCTCTCTCTCTCTCTGTCTCTCTCTCTCTGTCTATCACTCTCCCTCTCCTGTCTGTCTCTTTCTCTCTCTCTCTCTCTCTCTCTCTCTCTCTCTCTCTCTCTCTCTCTCTCTCTCAAGTGTTGAAATAACCATATGTTGGACACCACATATCCCTATTTTAACAAATGTGCTGAGGTGTAGTTAAACAAAATAGTCCTTCCTCGTCATTTCAGTAATTTGAAGCACCGTGACGTTCATTTCATAGTATTCGTTATAACTTGATGTTCGTGATAAGGCTCTATTACGGTCCAAACACAATCACGGGCATACACCTCAGCTTTCTGGGCTGTCTGTCCAGAATAGCGAGTTAATGATTAATTGCCAGACATTAGTGTCAGAGAATTCGTTGTACACAGAGGGCGTACACCTCGCTGAACCGTTAAAATTCATTTTGAATGGGCGCCTGTATCGATATGCGAACACAAGTATCCGATGGCATCTACACCGCATTGACGTCATTACTTTACCAACAAGCCGCCGTTTCTCCAGAGAGAGGGATTTCCGGAACAGCCAATTCTTCTGTGGTTGTGTGTGACGTCGTGGGTAGAGCTCGACAGTCTCGAGAAGTCCCCAGACGGGCAGGATGAAGATAATCGAGACTATCTGCATAGCACACCAGCGCCTAGAAAGAACAGAAGAAGAAAAACATTTATTAAGTTTAAGTGGGGGTCTTTTTTAACAGTTTGATTACAATTTTCATTTTTGCAAGTGGCTTTTTCAGAGGCGTTTTCTACGTGTTCGAGTGTGTATGTATGTGTGTGTGTGCGTGTGCACTAGCGTGAGTGGTGTGTGCGTGCGTGCATACGCAAACGTACGTATGTGTGAGTCGGGGTAATTACCTTTAAAGTGCCACCTTTCATCTTTTTAATTTTTTCCTTTTTACTGGGATATTCATTTTAGCAGACAATTGAGACATTTTGGGCTTCAACAGACCCATCTCTAAAAGATTTCCTGAACTCGCCCTTATTTTTATATAAGCTACACTTTCCCATACACGGAATGTCACAGACATACAACTGTCGATGACTAAACAAAGTGTTAGGGTATCGTAAACAAACATTCCTTTCTTCGGCAGATAAGTAAATGGCATAGTCAGCTAACATGAAATAATTTGATGTGTTGGTCTCCTATCCGTGTAAAAACGTGCGCACGGGCGTAGGAAGGTGTCAAAACGTGTGTATGTGTGTGTGTGTGGGGGGGTGTGGGGGGGGGGGGGGGGGTCACACACATAAATATAAATACATGTATAAATATATAAAAGCCATGGCTGCTGCTACAAAGTGGGGGGGCACATGCTCCCCTTGCCCCCCCCCCCCCCCGCTTCCTATTCCAGTGGTGCATTCTATACTCAACAACGAAAATTTAGCTAATGTTAAAAGAAATGGCATAACATTAATAAATTAATCTATTTTTATTAATCTTCACATCTGAAATGTTTACCATTTACAAACAACATAAACTCATCAACCTTTGCCTTAACACAACAGGAGGACCTGGTTTTCTTTTAAGTTTATTCAACCATGACAAATTTAGACGTCATAAAAGATATTTGCTAAACTTTCGTTGTTGAGTACATTATGCACTTACAGCCGCTACATCTCGGCGCACCTACATGTACTCTAGAATCGTCTAATAATGTAGGGGCGGGACGTAGCCGAGTGGTAAAGCGTTCGCTTGATGCGTGGTCGGTCCAGGATCGATCCGCGCCGATGGATCCATTGGGCTATTTCTTTTTCCGGCCAGTGCTCCACAACTGGTGTAACAAAGGCCGTGGTATGTACTATCCTGTCTGTGGGATGGTGCATATAAAAGATCCTTTGCTGCTAATAGAAAAGAGTAGCCCACGAAATGGCGACAGCAGGTTTCCTCTCAATGTCTGTGTGGTCCTTAACCATATGTCTGACGCCATATAACCATAAATAAAATGTGTTGAGTGTGTCGTTAAATAAAACATTTCTTTCTTTCTTTCTAATAATGCAATGATAGATTCTAATCCTTGGCTTAGAATATTTTCTATACCAAAGTTTGTTTTGTTTAACGACACCACTAAAGCACATTGATTTATTGTATCGGCTATTGTATGTCAAAAACTTTTGTTAATTTTAACATATAGTCTTAGAAAGGAAACCCGCTACATTTTCCCATTATATGCACAATCCCACACACAGGATAACACATACCATGGCCTTAGATATACCAGTCCTGGTGC